>NC_057831.1:3636363-3939393 GCF_910594005.1 Cervus elaphus | reverse complement strand
CTGCAAAAGATCAGTTTTCATTCCAACCCCTAAGAAAGGCAATGCCAAAGAATGTTCAAACTACCGCACAATTGCACTCATCTCACATGCTAGAAAAATAATGCTCAAATTCTCCAAGCCAGGGTTCAGCATACATGAACCGTGAAGTTCCAGCTGTTCAAGCTGGTTTTAGAAAAGGCAGAAGAACCAGAGATCAAATTGCCAATATCCGCTGGATCATCAAAAAAGCAAGAGAGTTCCAGAAGAACATCTATTTCTGCTTTATTGACTATGCCAAAGCCTTTGGTTGTGTGGATCACAATAAACTATGGAAAATTCTGAAAGAGATGGGAATACCAGACCACCTGACCTGCCTCTTAAGAAACCTGTATGCAGGTCAGGAAGCAACAATTAGAACTGGACATGGAACAACAGACTGGTTCCAAACAGGGAAAGGAGTACATCAAGGCTGTATATTGTCACCCTGCTTATTTAACTTATATACAGAGTACATCATGAGAAACGCTGGGCTGGAAGAAGCACAAACTGGAATCAAGATTGCCGGGAGAAATATCAATAACCTCAGATATGCAGATGACACCACTCTATGGCAGAAAGTGAAGAACTAAAGAGCCTCTTGATGAAAGTGAAAGAGGAGAGTGAAGAAGGTGGCTTAAAGATCAACATTCAGAAAACTAAGATCATGGCATCTGGTCCCATCACCTCATGGCAAATAGATGGGGAAATAATGGAAACAGTGACAGACTTTATTTTTTAGGGCTCCAAAATCACCGCAGATGGTGATTGCAGCCATGAAATTAAAAGACACTTACTCCTTGGAAGGAAAGTTATGACCAACCTAGACAGCATATTGAAAAGCAGAGACATTACTTTGCCAACAAAGGTCCGTCTAGTCAAGGCTATGGTTTTTGTGGTGATCATGTATGGATGTGAGAGTTGGACTATAAAGAAAGCTGAGCACTGAAGAATTGATGCTTTTGAACTGTGGTGTTGGAAAAGACTCTTGAGAGTCCCTTGGACTGCAAGGAGATCCAACCAGTCCACCCTAAAGGAAATCAGTCCTGCGTGTTCATTGGAAGGACTGATGTTGAAGCTGAAACTCCAATACTTTGGCCACCTGATGCGAAGAGCTGACTCATGGAAAAGACCTTGATGCTGGGAAAGATTGAGGGCCGGAGGAGAAAGGGACGACAGAGGATGAGATGGATGGATGCCATCACCATCTCAATGGACATAGGTTTGGGTGGACTCCGGAAGTTGGTTATGGACAGGGAGGCCTGGCGTGCTGCAGTTCATGGGGTTGCAAAGAGTCGGACACGACTGAGCCACTGAAGTGAACTGAACTGAACTGAATCTGTAAAAGTGCCTAAGATGATAAGAGAATTGGTGTTCCTCCTTTGAGAAACCGGGTAATTCTTAGCCCCTAACCTGATTATTCAGGCCCCCCTTCACATTAAAACAAATGAATCTCTGATGGTCCCACTGCTCCACTGCAGCATGACCCGTCCTATCAGCAGATGACCCCTCAGACCTGACAGGCCCCAACTCTCCAGGGCTAAGCTGGTGCTTCCTGGTTCCCTCCTATCTCTCCACACTGGAGTCTCCCATCAGTGGCCTCCATTAAGTATAGCTAAACAAGACTCCCACCCTCCACACTCCTCTCAATATGCAGGCCCCTGCGGTCCCCATCTGCTGGGGCCAAAGGCATCAGAAGCAGCATGTCAACCTGAATTCAACCCCTGCCTGGCCTCATCTTGTCCATCCCTGAACCTTCCGGGTGAAAGGGGAGGGGACGTCGCCTTGTTCTGCAGATTCTGCCCCCTCCATTTTCACCATCACTTCTCTCTCCTAGAAGTGATACTGAACATAGCCAGCATTCTAGTGGCTCCCCAACCTTGCCTTTTGTATTTGAAGTGGTTGTAACGTCCCCTGGGGAAACAGGTCCAGAGAAACTCGTCCTGAGCCAACAGTGAGAAATTATTAGGAGACTACTTCATTTTCCCCTTATTGAGATCCACATGCTCACCAGAAACTAAAAGCAGAGACTCCTCGGCAGATTTTAGCTTTAGAAGTCCTTCCACTGCTTTCATTCAAAGCAATATTTGTGTTTATCCAGTAAAAGCTAAGTCAATTTCCCTAGCAGGAGACTGGAATATAGGTCTTAGGTAAATAATTATGTTAAAAGGGTTCTTAAAGGAATCTTTCAGGCAGAATGTTTAAGCCTGGTTAAATCTTCAGAGAAATTAGTAAAAAGAATCACAAAAAAACAAACAAACATACAAACAAAAACAAACAAACAAAAAACACAAAAAAAAATCAAAAAAAAAAAACCAAAAACAAAAAAAAAAGAATCACAGAAGTACTCAGCATATTTATAAATGGACAAGCATCCTGCCCCTCTTGCTCGTTGCTAAATCCCCAGCGCCTAGCACAGTGCCCTTCGTAGCACTTACTACCGACTGAGTAACAGTTTGATGACTGTTTCGAATAGATGAGTGAATGGATGAATGAATCCACTTGTGGTGTTGGTTACTAACTGAAAACTGGTGATAATCAGAAAGAGGAGGAAGATATGGAAAAAAGTTAAAAGGTAACCTTGTAAGTGAGAATTTTGCCAGTGGAATAGCTGTATTGTCAGACTGGGATTCTGAATTCTGGAGAGGACTCATCTCTGGGTGGGTGAAGTTTTGTTTCATGATCTTATTCATGTGTGACTTCAGACAATGATTTGATTTTTTCCTAATTTGGAGTGGTGGTCAGGATTAGATGAGCTCACTTGTTTAATGTTTAAAAATAACAGGAGGGCTGGTTTCAATTTCTCATTCCTCTTCGTCCTTCCAAAACCTCTTACTCCTAAACCCCACCTTCATCTATTCCATGCTGATGATTCAGTCCCTACCAGTTTCCCTCAGAATCCCAAATTAAATTCCTATGAATCCACTGCTCCACTGAGGCAGGCTTTGCCCATCAACAGACAGCTTCTAGGCACTGGCCCCTATACCAGCCCACCCCCACTTCTAGGGCCAGTGTTAAGTCCTCTCAGCACTGGTTTCTTTATCTGAACTTTATCTTCATTCATTCAATGACCTTATTGTGTGTTACATCCTGTCATTGGCACTAAGGATACAGTAATTAAGAAAAAAGAATCTAATTATAGTGCTCAGTCTAACAGATTAAATAAGATGACAGCATAATCTTGTTAACTTTAGGGTAGGAGACAAGAGCAGGACGTAGGCTTAAACTAGGAAAGCTTTGCAAGGCGGGTATGTTTGTGTGATTGGGGGCCTAGGGGGGGTCGTCCTTCCCAGAAGTCAGCCTAACAGAGATATCAAGGCACGTGACGGATGGAAGCCGCGTTCCTTCGTTCCCTTCATGCAGTCTGACTGGATGAGACGGGCGTGAGGGCTCCCTGTGTCACACCCCGAGCACTGCTGTTCTCTCTCGGCTCCTCTAATACCTTACTTACTATTTCTCATCCCCACCGGCCCCCTGCTGTCCTCCCCGTCTTCTTACCATTCCAATCATAAACCTGCCAGTACTCTCAGACTTTACCCACCTCCAGCCTCTCTTCCCACCCAGTCTACGTCCGTCCTTTCTCCTGCTGTTTCTTCTCCATCCTACCCATGGCCTGCAAAGTTCCCCACATCCCGTCACTTTCCTTCAGTCTGCCTACTCTCTTCACATGTCCCGCTGACCACTACCCCACCGTCATATGCCCCTATCGATGCTGAAAGCTCAGCTTCTCTGTACACCAGTGCCAAATCAAATCTCAGAGACAGAGTTTAGGGTAAAGTTCAGTTCAGCTTAGTCACGTAGTCGTGTCTGACTCTTTGCGACCCCAAAGGAGTGTAGCACGCCAGGCTTCCCTGTCCATCACCAGCTCCCAGAGCTTACTCCAATTCATGTCCATTGAGTTGGTGATGCCATCCAACCATCTCATCCTTTGTTGTCCCCTTCTCCTCCCACTTTTAATCTTTCCCAGCATCAGGATCTTTGCCAATGAGTCAGTTCTTCACATCAGGTGGCCAAAATATTGGAGTTTCAGCTTCAGCATCAGTCCTTCCAATGAACACCCAGGACTGATCTCCTTTAGGATGGACTAGTTGGATCTCCTTGCTGTCCAAGGGACTCTCAAGAGTCTTCTCCAACACCACAGTTCAAAAGCATCAATTCTTCGGTGATCAACTTTATTTATAGTCCAACTCTCACATCCATACATGACCACTGGAAAAACCATAGCCTTGACTAGATGGACCTTTGGGTGAAGTAGGAAAGGATAGATCTATTGCCTTGCAAGGCAAAGAGGGACACAGCAGGTTCATGCCCTCAAACCCATATGTTTGGGGAAAATAGTGGCAAGTTTTATAGTAATTGTTCAGAGAAGGCCTGATCAGCTCGTGGCATTTTTTACTGTATTGCTATCTGGCCGTGCTCCGCCTTCACTGCCCCCTGTGGGCCTTCTCTGGTTGCGGTGAGCAGGGACTACCATCTAGAGGGTGTGATTGCTCGTGGCATTTACTACTGTACTGATATCTGGCTGTGCTCTGCCTTCTCTGGTTGTGGTGAGCAGGGACTACCATCTAGAGGGTGTGATTGCTAGTGGCATTTATCACTGTACTGATATCTGGCTGTGCTCTGCCTTCTCTGGTTGCGGTGAGCAGGGACTACCATCTAGAGGGTGTGATTGCTCGTGGCATTTACTACTGTACTGATATCTGGCTGTGCTCTGCCTTCTCTGGTTGCGGTGAGCAGGGACTACCATCCGGTTGCAGACGGCAGTCTTCCCGTTACAGCTGCCCCTCCCGTTGCAGGGCGTACGCTCCAGGTACATGGGCTCAGTAGTTGCAGAGTACGGGCTTAGGCGCTCTGTGGCATGTGGGATCTTCCAGGGTCAGGGATGGAACCCATGTCCCCTGAATTGGCAGGTGGATTCTCAACCACTAGACCCCCAGGGAAGCCCATGCGAACATTCTTCAGAAGAATGAGGTGGTAAGTAGGAGTCCACTTCGGCAGCCTTCAGGTCCAGCTAGTCTGGGGTTTCACGTGCTTGTGGCAGCATAGCATCATTAATCATTAACTTCTCCTGCCTGGAGGGGGTTTCAGTATCTGCAGAATAGCTCGGAGATACTGTGTGTGTCCATGGATGGGGAAACAGGACCTCACCCCCGTTGCTCTTGACTGTTTCTCCTTGCCCTCCCCTTCTCTCCCTCCCCTAATGGACAACTGCTTGAATCTGCCCATTGGAACTCAGGGAAGGTCACGAAGACTGCATGAAGGCCATTTCCTATAATCAAAGAAATGGGAGACACGAAGGCCTTGCGCCCAGGAGCCCCACAGGGTATCACTATATGCATGCTGAGCACAGTTAGGCACAACAAAATCACACAATAGATCAGCCGAAAACCCAGCTTGGAGTCATCAGTCTCAACCAGGCCCTCAGCATTCCTTAGTGACCGTTTAACATGTCCCTGCTCGGGTCTCTTACCATCCCGCATCGTATTTGATCTTCACTGCTCTCCTTTAGATCCTCGCCCTCACCCTTTCTCCCAGCAGATGATCTTCATTCCTATCAGCAAGTCTACTTGCCCTGAATTCTCACCCTACACCTACAAACTCATCCTGGCCCATACCTATTCTTACCTCCTCATTCAGAGGGTGAGAGGACCGTCTTCCTATTGTTCTAAGATTTAAGGTTCATTCTCCAGAATCATGATCTTATTCCCACCTATATTTAAATCTTTTCCTTTCACTAGCTTCTTCTCAGGCTAAATTAACAAAGCTATTCAAATCAGGACTCTCTTAGCTGCAATTGACAGAAATCCAACTCAAGCTAGTTTAGGTAAAAAGGCAGAGAGCTAAGAATTTGTCATCAGTCATACTTCAAGGTTTGGGGAAGTGAGTGCTAGTTTCAAGTTTATGGAAGCAGGACCCTTCCTCCCTTCCCACATCAATTTCATAGAAGTTAAAACAGAAAAAAAAGAAAGATGAAGAAGAAAAGTCAATGAAGGGAAAGTATGACGGATCGCATATTCTTAGCTCTCTCTCTGTTTCACTTTCCTGTCTCAGAGACCAGCTTTGTTCTTGTGGCAAAATATGGCTACAAGAAATAATAGTTCAGCATGAAATAGAGCCCTAGCTCCTTCTCAAGGAACATACAACAATCTTCGACATATCCTCCAGATCTGCAGGAAATAAGCCCCACCCAAGAGGAGGAAGGACTGATGCTCCTGACCTTTGCTGACTTCAGTCTACTAAAGCTTGGCCTCTGTTGACCTATGCCCCAATTCTATGCTGAATTCTCCTCTGCTCAAGCACCTTCATGACTATGTATGTAACCTTAGCTTAAAATTTCCCCTTGCTGTTCAAGGAAACACTTCTTCACTGCTTTGGGAGAGATCCCCGGTGTTGTCTTTACTTGCTCCGTGTGTGTGTGTGCGTGTGTACACACGTGTGTGTGTGTGCGCGCATACTCACGTGCATGTGTGTGTGTGAGCCTGCTCAGTTGCACAATTATGTGCAACTCTGCGATCCCGTGGATTGTAGCCCGCCAGGCTCCTCTGTCAGGAGTACTAGCCATAGCAAAGTACACTCCACATCTTCATCTGCAGCTCAGACCTCTCTCCTGTGCTCTAGGGTCCCATAGCTACCTGCCTGCTTCTCATGTTTCAGCCAGGATGGGCCACAGATAAAACCAACACATCCAAACCAAATTCATCATTTTTCCTTCAAGACCAGATTTTTTCATACTCCCCGTTCTGGTTAAAGAATCCCTGTTAACCAGTCACTCCTGATGAATCCAGGCAATGCTTCTGGATTCTTCACTTTCCCTTACCAGCCCTGCCACCACCACATTTAAGGTGGTAGGTTCTAATAATGCCCTTCCTGTCTCGTCCTGGCTCACTTCTACTCATTTGCTACAGCAATCATTTTCTACTGGCCTCTTAGTTTCTCTTCTCTCTAATTTGTCTTCTAAATGCAAATCTGATTGTGTTACTCCATGCCTAAAATCAATAGATTCTTTGCAAATCCAAATTCCTTGTAGGAAATATTCCAAATTCTCTAGCAAGAAGTACAAAGGCCTTCCAGAAAATTTTCTCTAACTTTACTGACACTCTCTACTTTTTTGCTAATGAATTACTTAAAACTCCATCTTTGCATTTACCTCCTCTGCCTGCTTCAAACACACTCCCTTATATGCTCCTAGCTCTCCTGGTGAGCTCCTATTCCTCCTCAGGGCCCACTGTTAGGCATCTTCTCAATTTTTTCTCCTAAGACTCTCCTTAGGGGCTTCCCTGGTGGCTCAGTGGTAAAGAATCCATCTGTCAATACAGGAGACATGGGTTCGAACCCCACACGTCATGGAGCAACTAAGCCCGTGAAAGTGAAAGTGAAAGTCAAGTCTGACTCTTTGCGACCCCATGGACTATACAGTCCATGGAATTCTCCAGGCCAGAATACTGGAGTGGGTAGCCTTTCTCTTCTCCAGGGGATTTTCCCAACCCAGGGATCGAACCCAGATCTCCCGCATTGTAGACGGATTCTTTACCCAGCTGAGCCACAAGGGAAGCCCAAGAACACTGGAGTGGGTAGCCTATCCCGTCTCAAGCAGATCTTCCCGACCCAGGAATCAAACCAGGATCTCCGGCATGCAGGCGGATTCTTTACCAACTGAGCCATCAGGGACGCGCCACTAGGCCTGTGGACCACAGCCACTGAGCCTGTGCTCTAGACCCGGCCGGCCACTGCCGACCCCCGTGCTGCGGCCTCTGGAACCCGCGCAGCTGCAGTCTGTGTTCCACAAGGAGAGAAGCCGCTGCGGTGAGAAGCGCGTGCACCACGGCCAGAGAGCACCTCAACTTGCCTCCGCTAGAGAAAGCCTGAGCACAGCGACGAAGACCCAGTACAGCCACAAATAAACGAAAGGCTTCTTTGGCCCTGTGTCCCAACACCTTGATGGCAACCTCACCACAGACATTGAGCCTCACCAGGCTAAGCTGCTCCTGAATTCCTGACCGACAGAATGAGGAAATAAAAAGAATTTACGGCTGTAAGCCAGCAAGGTGGTTTCAGGATAATTTGTGACACAGCAATAGAAAACCAACTGAAACAGTTCACTTGCAGAGGTCAACATGAATGAAATGCTAGACCCAAGTTTCAAGTGCAGGGGCTCGGTCTTCCTAACTCGATTCTCGGGGGTCTTTAAACAGTACCAATCAACTGTCTTTTATTTCTCCAATTTCTTTTTGAAACATAGTAAAACTAATTATGGGTTAGTAGTGGATTAACTACTTAATGCTCAAACAGTAATATGCAAAGTAAGAGTTCAAAATTCCATTATTATTATTTAATATGGCCTTAAAGATTCAGGATGGAAATTGAGAGAACATTAACACATTTTCTTTTTCTTTTCTTTTTTGGCCACACCACTTGGCTTGCAGGATCTTAGTTCTTCCACCAGGGATTGAAACCAGGCTGTTGGCTGTGAGAGTGCGGTGTTGTATCCAGTAGACCAGCAGGGAATTCCCAGGACATTCTTGTTTGACATTCAAGCATCTATTTTTTTCAATAATCAGATTCTATAGGATACAGAGAATCTAATTCCTGATTATCTAATTTTAGATAGTCAGCTAGGGATGTAATTTTTAAAAATTGATGTATAGGTGCTGTACAGTATAATACTGGCATACAATATTGGTGTATAATATAGTGATTCACAATTTTTAAAGGTTATATTCCATTTACAATCATTATAATATATTGGTTATATTCCCCATGTTATATAATATACCCTTATAGCTTATTTTATACAGAATAGTTTGTACCTCTTAATCCCCTACCTTCTTGCCCCTCCCCACTTCCTCTCGTCACTGGTTACCAGCGGTTTGTTCTCAGTTAGGGATATAATTTTGATTTCATGAAGAACACACTCTGCTGTAACACTCTTTCTATGCAATTAGTTTGCATTTTAAAAATTAGTGTGTAGGAACAACTGAAATGATCATCAAAGTGAGAATAGATAAATAAATTGTGGTATATTCATATAATGGGATGATATTCAGCAGTAAAAAAAGAACACAACAACAGGGAATAGTCTCAAATATGTGTTGAACAAAAGAAAAAGAGGCAGAACAAAAGAAAGATTCTATCTGATCTCACTTATATGAATTTTGGGAACATGAAAACTAAGCTAAGGTGATAGAAATCAAGAGTAGTTTTTTGTAGGGTTGAAGCTATTAACAACTAAAAAAGGGGGAAAAAATTCTGGAAAGGACCGAAACTTTCTCTATCTTGATTTGGATTATAATTACATGGGTGTAAATATTTATCAAAAATCACAGTTTACTTATGTTTACTTATGTTTTTAGCTCAATCTTAAAAAGACAACATTAAAAAAAAAATAGTGCATAACACCAAAACCAAATCATGTTTCCCTTTTGAAAGGATAACCTCTCTTTCAGAAGGAGAAAACTGGGAATTCAGAACACCAAATAGAAAGAGCTTTCATATCACACAAGTGGAACAAAGTAAATATTTCCAAATATTTTCCCAAACACTACCTTGAGAAAAGGAAACCCCAGCCCCTGAGCCACGATAAATACCCACTGATTCTCAGCTGAGTTGGGTAGGGAAATCAACATTCAACTCGCCTCACTTTGGACAGGCTCTGTCCAGATATTAATAGCACTCTGCAAGAAGGGGACCCTCCACGCAGCACAAAACCCCGGAAAACAAGCTGGAGGCAGAGCAAAGTAGTTAGGGTCGAGGGCAGGGCGCCATGTGTGACTCAGCATGCAGGAATCCCACAAGGGCGGAGGAGGAGGGCTTTGGGCACATAAAACAGACAAAGGAGGAAAATATATTGACAAGGGCTTCACAATTGTGGACTGGGGCTGCCTGAGAGACAGGTGGGATGGCTAATGGAAAAGGAGCTGAGCACTGGATGCTGAACCCAGAGTGGGGAAAGCTGGGCCTCGGGGGACACAGAGTGAGGGGTGAGGGGCCGGGGGAGCAATTAGGAACAAGGGCCCCTCGCTCCCCTCTGTGGTGGAAGGCAGGAAAAGGCAAGAACAGGAAGCTTGCCAAGGCAGCAAAGGACCACACTGGGGAAAACCGCTGTGTGAAGAATCTGCAGGTGGTCGTGGTGGTGGTTTCCTCCCTAAGGCTGTCTGCACTCTTGCAACCCCGAGAATTGTCATCCACCAGGCTCCTCTGTCCATGGTATTTTCCAGGCAAGAATACTGGTGGTTTGCCATGCCTTCCTCCAGGAGATCTTCCCCACCCACAGATTGAACTGGTGTCTCTTATTTCTCCTGCATTGGCAGGCAGATTCTTTGCCATTAGCACCACCTGGGAAGCCTTCACATATACTACAAATGTCCCTAAGTTGCTTCAGTTCAGTTCAGTTGCTCAGTCGTGTCTGACTCTTTGGGACCCCATGAATCGCAGCATGCCAGGCTTCCCTGTCCATCACCAACTCCCGGAGCTTACTCAAACTCATGTCCATAGAGTCGGTGATGCCGTCCAACCATCTCATCCTCTGTCTTCCCCTTCTCCTCCTGCCCCCACTTTTCCAATGAGTCAGTTCTTCACATCAGGTGGCCAAAGTGTTGGAGATTCAGCTCCAACATCATTCCTTCCAATGAACACCCAGGACTGATCTCCTTTAGGATGCACTGGTTGGATCTCCCTGCAGTCCAATGGACTCTCAAGACTCTTCTCCAACACCACAGTTCAAAGGCATCAATTCTTCAGTGCTCAGCTTTCTTTATAGTCCAACTCTCACATCCATACATGACCACTGGAAAAACCATAGCCTTGACTAGACAGACCTTTGTTGGCAAAGTAATGTCTCTACTTTTTAATATGCTGTCTAGGTTGGTCATAACTTTCCATCCAAGGAGTAAGTGTCTTAATTTCATGGCTGCAATCACCATCTGCAGTGATTTTGGAACCCCCAAAATAAAGTCTGTTACTGTTTCCACTATTTGTTTCACCTATTTGCCATGAAGTGATGGGACCAGATGCCATGATCTTAGTTTTCTGAATGTTAAGGTTTAAGCCAACTTTTTCACTCTCCTCTTTCACTTTCATCAAGAGGCTCTTTAGTTCTTCTTCACTTTCTGCCATAAGGGTGGTGTCATCTGCATATCTGAGGTTATTGATATTTCTCCCAGCAATCTTGATTCCAGCTTGTGCTTCATCCAGCCCAGCGTTTCTCATGATGTACTCTGCATATAAGTTAAATAAGCATGGTGACAATATACAGCCTTGACGTACTCCTTTCCCTATTTGGAACCAGTCTGTTGTTCCATGTCCAGTTCTAACTGTTGCTTCCTGAGCTGCATACAGATTTCTCAAGAGGCAGGTCAGGTGGTCTGGTATTCCCATCTCTTTAGGAATTTTCCGCAGTTTGTTGTGATCCACACAGTCAAAGGCTTTGGCATCGTCAATAAAGCAGAAGTAGATGTTTTTCTGGAACTCTCTTGCTTTTTTGATAATCTAGCAGATGTGGGCAATTTGATCTCTGGTTCCTCTGCCTTTCCTAAAACCAGCTTGAACAGCTGGAAGTTCACGGTTCATGTACTACTGAAGCCTGGCTTGGAGAATTTTGAGCAACACTGCTGTCTGCTTATATTTAAAAATAAAGCAGTTTTTAAAAACTGCCTGGAATAGACTGGTATCCATACCTGTAGGGCAATCTGATTTGGTTTTTCATTGTTTCTTTTAATTAATTTATTTTTTAATTTTTAAAAAAATTATTTATTTTTAGTTGCAGGATAATTTTTTTACAATGTTACGTTGGTTTCTGACATACAACAACATGAATCAGTCATAGGTGTCTATATATGTCCCCTCCCTCTTGAACCTCCTTCCCACCTTCCACCCTTTCATTGTTTTTATTTTCATCTGGCTTCCCACAGAGGACTCAACCACACTCTCACCACGAAAGCAAAAGTTTAGCTGCCAATTAATTTCTTTTACAGACCTGCCTGCAACTAGCCCTCCCATTGTCACCACCTTCTGCTCCCTTATTCTAATAGTCCTGAGTATTTCTGAGGTTCTGTAGTTCAAGTCAGCCTTCTTCTTAGCTTTCCTTACTGCAAGCTTTGTTTCAATTGTTAAGTCAGTTTTGCCACTGGTCCACCTACTTTAGTTTCCAACATTCCATTGCTGTCATATCCTCTATTTACAACTATTTCATTTTTTGCCTTTATAAGTTCATGGCTTCTATTAATAAAGAAAATTACTGTTACTTTTATGTAATTTGGGGAGGGAGAAAACATGTTTCCTCTGCCATATTTTAACCAGAAATCTTGAAATTGCTTCTTTCTCATGTGCTGAGGACTGCAGCTCATTTATCTTGACAGTCTGGAGTCTAGCCTATTGCCTGGCATAAATTAGGAGTTCAGTAAGAAAGTAAGGGTCTATTGAGTGAATACACATGTAGCACAGTAACTTTCTTGAAATAGTAACCAATGTTTACTTTGTTTTTCCCTCTAGTATTTCATTTTCCCCTTTTCAGCTAGGTCAATATGTTATCTAGGCTTCAGGGAATGCATAGGACAACAGAAAGAAAATTCTGCCCGGATTTTGAATTTCAAATATTTATGTCTTTAGGAAAATTCAAAGCGCTTACGGCATAAACAAAATATTGGGACAGAAAGTTGTGAAGTATACCTCTATTTCTCCTTTAAAACTGAAAGACTGATCCAAAAGGTAGTCAGAACCCAGTTCTAGGGAGGCACCAAAGCCTTACAGAAAAAATAAATAGTATGCTCAGGCAGTGAGAATCATTTCTTCCCACTGGGTTGGCTTGGGAGACCCAGAAAGTTTCCTTTGCATTCAACGGTGAAAACAAAGTAAACAGAGAAAGCCGGTGGACCTAACGGGTGTTTCACAGGTAAGAATGAAGGTCAAGAAGTGCCAGGCTGGACCCCTGAATGGGAAGACAGGATGGTGTCATGTCAGAGATCAGGGACTCTGGGATCAGGGCATCATGGACAGGGGATGCCCATGTGGGCAGATGCTTCATGGACAGATGACACTGAGATCCTTCCCACCCCTGCGGCTTTGATGCTATGTAAGCCTCTCATTATTTAAACACAACCCTAGGGAGACCCTCAAAGTGACTGAGATTAAGTTTATGCCACCCAAGTAAAATGGAAGCTCAAGATTGAAATTAACTTGAGTTATAAAAAAAAAACTATCTGTACACCATAAACTAACACAAAATTGTAAATCAACTATACTTCAGTTTAAAAAATTATATTTCCCCAATATATTCTGTTGCTCAGTTAAAATTTGTGTACAGTACATAAAATATGGTGATTATGGCTATTAAATATTCATTTTTATTCATTAAATATTCATAAATTCATGAAAAAATCCATAAGCATTTACATAACAGATGATCAAATATGTTAATATAGTGACATTCTAAATTAAAGTACAGATTTATACTTGTGAAAGACAAATCATCCATAAAATCAAGCACGTAGGTAGACTGCTTGGCTAAGCTCTACTATTTGTTAATAATAACAAATAGTAGAATACATTATAATTATGAAACAAATTATATATATTTATATAATTTACATAATAATATATATGATTAAAAAGCAAGTTATAATTCTTAAATAATATATTTGTTAATAGTAGAATAAATGGGAAAATAAGGGTACGCATGTCAGGAATGTATGTCAGGACTTCTGCTTTCAGCTGAGATGAAGGCCAATGCTCTCACTGAGAATGACCAGAGAAGCTGGATAAAATACACAAACAGTACCTGTTTGAAGGCAAAGAAGAACTGCAGGGGAAACTCAGACTTGAGCAATCATATTCTGGAGAAGGATGAGACTTGGAGGGGAGTGCTGACATTCTTCAACTGATTTTTCTTTTGGGGCACTTGCCAATTCTGAGGACCTGGCAAGAGGCCAGGAATCTAGGCAAGAGATTTGGGCAGGAGGTCACCAAGGGCAGAGAAGGCAGCAGAATTCTTAGCAGTCTGGGGAGCTTGAGAGAAAAATTGGAATTCTCTGAAGCTGGGATGCCAGTGAGAAGGGAGGATAGAAAAAAGAGTCTAACACTTACCCTGCTTTCCCAGGTTCCAATGCTACATGGATCAGGCTACACTAAGCAGAAGGTCTCTGTAAAGTAGAGCAGAGATTTGGAAAACTCAAAAGACTCACCAGGAGGAGGGCCAAAGTGAGAACCAAGTGCTCAGGTGGAACCCCAGGAGGTGTTTTAGTTGGGTGGGATTGCTATACCAAAAACACCATGGCTGTGTGATTTAAACATTTATGTCTTGCAGTTCTGGAGGGTGGAAAGTCCAAGATCAAGAGTCTGGCAGATTCAGTGTCTGGTTAGGGCCAACTTCTTGGTTCACAGATGACCATCTTCTTGCTGTTTCCTCACATGTTAGAGCAGACGAGCTCTACAGGGCCTCTTTTATACGGGCACTAATCCCATTCACGAGGGCTCCTCTGCCATGACCAAATCACCTCTCGAGGCTGCACCTCCTGAAACCACCACATTTGGGGGTTAGGATTTCAACATAATGGGCTTTCCTGGCGGCTCAGACAGTAAAGAATTCACCTGCAGGCAGGAGACCTGGGTTCAATTCTTGGGTAGGGAAGATCCCCTGGAGAAGGGAATTTGGCAACCTGCTTCAAGTATTCTTACCTGAGAATACCAGGGACAGAGGAGCCGGGCAGGCTACAGTCCATGGGGTCGCAAAGAGTTGGACATGAATGAGCAACTAACACACACACACAAAATATGTCTTAACGTGTGAATTTTGAGGGGAACATAAACACCCAGTCCACAGCAGAGGGCTACTGTCTAGGAACAGCGACTGATCAGGGATGGAATCGTGGTGCTCCGAAGGGATCACTGTGCGTAGCAGCTCAGTTGTGTCCGACCCTTTGAGACCCCATGGACTATAGAGATGGGACAAAGCCTCACAAAACTATGATGCATTATATGGCATTCTGGAAAAGACAAAGCTAAAAAAAAAAAAAAATCAGTAGTTTCCATGGGTTAGGGATAGGGAGGAAAGAATAGATGGAGCAAAAGGGATTTCTAGGGCAGTGAAACTACTCTGTATGATACTATGATGATGAATATATGTTGTTATACATTTGTTAAAGCCTGTAGAATGTACAACACCAAGAGTGAACCCTAATGCAAACTGTGGACTTTGTGATTAAAACTGTGTCAATGGAGAGTCATCCTTGGTTAAAAACAAAGTCCCATTCTGAGATAAAGAAGATGTGGTACATACATACAATGGAATGTACTCAATCATAAGAAAAGAGATGAAATAATGGCATTTGCAGCAACAAGAGTGGACCTAGAGATGATCATACTAAGTGAAGTATGAAAAAGAAAGTCAAATACCATATGATATAACTTCTATATGGAGTCTAAAATATGGCAAAAATGAACTTATCTATGAAACAGACTCACAGAGAAGGGGGCAAGCTAGGGGAGGGATAGATTGGGAGTCTGGGATTAGCAGATACAAACTATTATATATCAAATGGATAAACAACAAGGTCATACTATATAGCACAGGAAACTATTTTCAATATCGTGGGATAAATCATAATGGAAAAAAACTTGAAAAAGAATGTATATATGCATATATATATAAAACTAAATCACTTTGCTCTACAGTAGAAATTAATACAATACTATAAGTCAACTGTACTTAAGTAAAAAAATTATTTTTAAAATGTACCATTCTGGTGAGGGATGTTGATAATGGAGGGGGCTATGCAAGGGTAAGGGCAAGAAGCAAATGGGAACTTAGTACTTTATTCTCAGTTTTTCTGTGAACTAAAAACAGCTTTAAAAATAAAACCTGTAATGCAGCCTGTAGTAGGTTCTACCTTTGAATGGATTAAAGTGATCAGTTCTCTAGTAGAAAAGGTAAGGCCTCTCTTTGTGGAAGATTTCACCTCAAAGCTCTCTAATTTTTGAAATACGTCTGGATCAAATTGGATCAATACTTACCAGGCATTCCAGGATACAGAAAGAGTTACTAAAAATCATAAAGAAAAAGATGGAAATAGACACATTGATCCAGATATTTTAGCTGTCAGAAAATACTTAAAATAAGTATGATTAATATGCTCAGGAAAAACAGATGAAAAGAATGTATGTCATTAGTTAAAACTATAGCTATGAACTGTGGAGTGAAACATATGTCCAAAAAGTAATAATAACAGTATTTTACATTTACCAAATGACTACTTTATATCAGGCATCATTTTAAGTGATTCTTTGATTTCTCACAATTCCATGAAGTAGTATTATTGCCCCCACTTTACAAATGAGGAAACTGAGGTCAAAATGGTTACATAAGTGTTTGTGGTCACAGAACTAGTAAACGGCAGAGCTGGGATTTGAGCCCGGTGCAGTCCCAGAGCCCTCACTTTTAATCACAATGCTGTGTAGAGCTCACACTTTGTACCACTACAGTGGCCGTAGGACAGTATATGTTTGGGTTAAACAGATATAGAATTCTGGCGATTCAAATTATTCAGGGCAGCAAAATGCTGTTTTGTTTTCTCAAGACCCCAAAACACGAGAAGGTGAGAGTTCCATCTTAGCCTAAATTGCGTAGTGATGTATTCTCGAACCCAAGCAGCCCAGTCATGTTTATCTGAAAGGACAGAAGGCCAAGGAGAAATGTCTACTTTTAAGTAGACAAAAAATAGGAAATAAAAACAAGTATGTGAAATCTGACCCAAAATAATACTCAGTACTAACCACTACTTAAGTTATTTTTGTAAACTCTTGCCTGGACACCCTCTAATTATTGTAAGTGCCACCTATGAATTCTTAGCTGCAGAACTACAGTTAATTCACTTATCCCCCTGTGGGTAGGTAACCACGACAGAAGGCTCCCCCACATACATTAAACCTCTGCTCTTTCAGCAGTCCTTCCTGAAGTACATTCTCTAACACATGCCAATCTCGTTGACAAACACACATACCTGGTGAACATTTAAGAAATGTTTTTGAAAGGAAGGTGGACTACACAGAAGGAAAGCCCACCCTATCTCCTGCACTCCCATTCCCAACAATGTCTTTTCACTGCCAGAAAAAACTACCATTAGGTTTGATTTCTCCAAATCTTCTATACAGATGAATCAAACATTCATCATCATGTTCATATTAGTGACTTGATCTCATGGGCAGCTAGCTGTGATCGGAAGCATAAAGGAGTTAGTTTTGACTGGGATGCAGCAAGCACAAGTCATGACAATTGTGAACATAAACTACAGGTTGTTTTCTTAATCCCTCAAAATGAAAACTATAATGCAATCTACCTCACAAAATTAAAATGGAGATTGCATGAGAATAATGAGCATAAATGTGCTTAAGATAATATTAGCCACACAGTAGGTGGTGAATAAATGATGACTTTTATAATTAACTATAATGACTATGGCAATGATGGAGAAATTGTTAAACATCAAATGTATTTTAAAAGAATTGGCAAGATGGTGATGACAGTAGGTCTGAATAAAGTTTAAAGTAAGAATAAAATTAACCCCTCCAGCCACTGTGCAAGAACATTTTTACTACTTAGGATGATGTATGAAAGACTTGGAAGTATCTTGGGGGCTAACTGTTTAGCATACAGACCCTAATAGTCATAGATTTACAAATCTAACATATTTAAGAAATTCTTTATGTAATCAAAATGTTGTTTATTTCTCCAAAATGTTGAATATCCTCTCTCCATTTATTGAGTGATTCATCATCTCTCCACTTGTCTATTTACTTGTGAGCAAAATACTCACCTAACATAATGCCCACCCACACAAGGTTAGGTGCATTGTTTTTGTCATGTGAAAATTATCTCCTAACTCATTACCAACATGATGTGCCCACTGAAATATATTTTTCAATAATACTAGTGGATTGTACATGTAAACTCCAGAATTTTCTCACAGAGTCCTTTTGCGACCAGAAAGTCATTAAGAGGTTCTATTGGTGCCACTTGGATTCAGATCAAAAACAAGCCAACTGTCTCCCAGGCTGCAAGAACTCAGGAGTTGCCTCATTAATGTCTTACTCTAACTGACATTCTCAGAATGATTTCCTGTGGGATGGATTTCTGGTTAGCGTTGTGGAGGATATGTTTACTCAGTCACCTGAGAAGTATGTGTTTATGAATTAGTATGATTGGAGAAAATGATGGAAAGAGGTGGAAGCTTCTTTTTAAACTAGGAGACCATGCGGGGTGACAGGCTTGGCTGGAGTCCTGAGTGAATCATTGATCATTGGTTAGTGGTCCTACCACTTATCTGCTGTTTGATCTTGAGTAAGTCATTCACAGGCATCTTCCCTTTTCTCACAAAATAAAAAATACTGTTAGCCTGGAAGGTTTCTAAATTCTCTATTAATCTTATTTAAGTGAGGGAAAATTGAAATTGAAGATTTTTATTTCTTATTTAGAGATGCCTCTTTCAAAGTCTGAGATGATAGCTACCTATGCGGCAATAAATGTTTATGATAAAATTAAATTACACAAACCAGTAGAAATAAAATCAGAATCAATTAATTTTAAGAATCATTCTCAAGTGTACCTTCAGTTAAATGAAAATTACCCACAAAAATATTGTCAACTAATCTTTACAAGGCAATCTGAAGGGTAGTGTATAAATAGTGCTGCAACTACTGAACATTCACATGCAAAAATAAATAAAACTAGACACAAACCTTACACATTCCACAAAAATCAGCTCAGAATAGGAGTTAGGTATAGGAGGTAGAACATAATTCCTTATTCTTTATGAGTGGGCTACAAATAGCCACTTCATTCCACAGAGTACAAAATGGAAAGGGGGAAAAAAAGAATAATTTTATGGCAGAGAAACCTAACAAATACTGTCTCAGCTGAGTGATCAGGATTAATATTAACAGCTATAAGTCACACTGACCACATATGCTCCTGATACAATTGTTGAGAATTGTGCTTTACCTCATGGCAAACACCCTCTTCCAACAACACAACAGAAGCCTCTACACATGGACATCACCAGATGGTCAATACCAAAATCAGACTGATTATATTCTTTGCAGCCAAAGATGGAGAAGCTCTATACAGTCAGCAAAAACAAGACTGGGAGCAGACTGTGGCTCAGATCATGAACTCATTGCCAAATTCAGACTTAAATTGAAGAAAGTGGGGAAAACCATTCAGGTATCATCTAAATCAAATCCCCTATTACTATACAGTGGAAGTGAGAAATAGATTTAAGGGACTAGATCTGATAGACAGAGTGCCTGATGAACTATGGATGGAGGTTCATGTCATTGTACAGGAGACAGGGATCAAGACCATCCCTAAGGAAAAAAAAATACCAAAAAGCAAAATGGTTGTCTGAGGAGACCTTACAAATAGCTGTGAAAAGAAGAGAAGTGAAAGGCAAAGGAGAAAAGGAAAGATATTCCCATTTGAATGCAGAGTTCTAAAAAATAGAAAGGAGAGATAAGAAAACCCTCCCTAGTGATCAATGCAAAGAAATAGAGGAAAACAACAGAATGGGAAAGACTAGAGATCTCTTCAAGAAAATTAGAGATACAAAGGGAATATTTCATGCAAAGATGGGCTCAATAAAGGATGGAAATGGTATGGACCTAACAGAAGCAGAAGATATTAAGAAGACGTGGCAAGAATACACAGAAGAACTTTACAAAAAAGATCTTCATGACCCAGATAATCACGGTGGTATGATCACTCACCTAGAGCCAGACATCCTGGAATGTGAAGTCAAGTGGGCCTTAGAAAGCATCACTATGAACAAAGCTACTGGAGGTGACAGAATTCAGTTGCGCTATTTCAAATTCTAAAAGATGATGCTGTGAAAGTGCTACACTCAATATGCCAGCAAATTTGGAAAACTCAGCAGTGGCCACAGGACTGGAAAAGGTCAGTTTTCATTCCAATCCCAACGAAAGAAAATGCCAAAGAATGCTCAAACTACCGCACAATTGCACTCATCTCACACACTAGCAAAGTAATGCTCAAAATTCTCCAAGCCAGGCTTCAACAGGACATGAACCGTGAATTTCCAGCTGTTCAAGCTGGTTTTAGAAAAGGCAGAGGAACCAGAGATCAAATTGCCAACATCCACTGAATCATAGAAAAAGTAAGAGAGTTCCAGAAAAACATCTATTTCTGCTTTATTGACTATGCCAAAGCCTTTGACTGTGTGAATCACAATAAACTGTGGAAAATTCCCAAAGAGATGGGAATACCAGGCCACCTGACCTGCCTCTTGAGAAACCTATATGCATGTCAGGAAGCAACAGTTAGAACTGGACATGGAACAACAGACTGGTTCCAAATAGGAAAAGGAGTATGTCAAGGCTGTATATTGTCACCCTGCTTATTTAACTTATATACAGAGTACATCATGAGAAATGCTGGGCTGGATGATGCACAAGCTGGAATCAAGATTGCCAGGAGAAATATCAACAACCTCAAATATGCAGATGATACCACCCTTATGGCAGAGAGTGAATAAGAACTGAAGAGCATCTTGATGAAAGTGAAAGAGAAGAGTGAAAAAGTTGACTTAAACCTCAACATTCAGAAAACTAAGATCATGGCATCTGGTCCCATCACTTCATGGCAAAGAGATGGGGAAACAATGGAAACAGTGACAGACTTTATTTTGGGGGCTCCAAAATCACTGCAGATGGTGCTTGCAGCCATGAAACTAAAAGACACTTGCTCCTTGGAAGAAAAGTTACGACCAACCTAGACAGCATATTAAAAAGTAGAGACATTACTTTGCCAACAAAGGTCCGTCTAGTCAAGGCTATGATTTTTCCAGTGGTCATGTATGGATGTGAGAATTGGACTATAAAGAAAGCTGAGCACTGAAGAATTGATGCTTTTGAACTGTGGTGTTGGAGAAGACTCTTGAGAGTCCATTTGACTGCAAGGAGATCCAACCAGTGCATCCTAAAGGAAATCAGTCCTGGGTATTCATTGGAAAGACTGATGTTGAAGCTGAAATTCCAATACTTTGGCCACCTGATGTGAAGAGCTGACTCATTTGAAAAGACCTTGCTACTGGGAAAGATTGAAGGCAGGAGGAAAAGGGGACAACCAAGGATGAGATGTTTGGATGGCATCACAGAGTCTATGGACATGAGTCTGAGTAAGCTCTGGGAGTTGGTGATGGACAGGGAGGCCTGGCATGCTGCAGTCCATGGGGTCACAAAGAGTTGGACACAACTGAGTGACTGAACTGAACTGTGCTTTACCTCTTTGATCACCTTCATCTTCAATAAAACCCCCAATCCCAGTCTAATTATAAGGAAAAGTCAGACAATTTCCAATTGAGAGACTTACAAAATACTTGGCCAGTGGGCGTCCCCTGGTGCCTAGTGGTCAGGATTCCTGGCTGTCATTGCTGTGGCAGAGGCTCAGTCCATGGTCCAAGCACTGGGACCCCGCAAGCTGTGTGACACAGCCAAAAAAAAGCCTGGAAAAAAATTTGGCCAGTATGAGAAACTGTCATAGCCAAGACACGATGACTAAATGTAATGTTATATCCTGGGTGGGATCTTGTAACAGAAAAAGGACGTTAGATGAAAACAAAGGAAATCTGAATGAAGAAAGGATTTTGATTGATAATAATGTGTCAATATTAATTCCATTATATGCATAATACTAATACCATTGCAAACTGTTAATAATAGAAATTGGATGGGGGGTATATGGAAATTTCTGTAGTATCTTTGCAATTTTTTGTAAATCTTATACTATTTTAAAATTTAAACTTTATTTTAGAAAATTACATGAACTTCTTGTGTGTTTTCAGCAAAATGTTTACAGTAATAATATCGCTGTGAAATTTTTTCTCTCTGTTTCCTTCAGAGTAAATGATACAGCTGCTATGTAACACAATCCCACCCTGTCCGACTATTTGGTCCCTTAATGAGCTTTCAATTTTGAAAATAATTTGCATCCGGAGAACTGTATCTTTCAAGGTAAAATACCACCAACTGAAAATAAGGGGGAGAGCAACTCACTTTGTGAGGATCTTATCAACAAAACAGTAACAACCACAAACTATCAGCTTCATAATAAGAAACAAGCATCCTTAGGAGCCCCAGTGGTTTGAGGATGATCTTATCTTGTAAAATAGAAATATATGTAGTATGCCAACATAGGCAAAAGACTGCAGCAGGCTGGCTTCTATACAGCACTGTTAGTTAACCCCACCGTATTCTTTGATTTTCTGCCTGTCAAAGTGTTTCCCAGGACTGTGGTCTGGCACATGGCCATGCTGAGGATTCAGAAATTTGTGTCGTGGTCCTAATTCACCCACCAACAACTTAAGTGACCCTGAATCTTCATGTGGAATGAAGGTTGGGTTGAGCTGATCTCGAAGGTCTCTTCCTGTTTTGTGATTATAGACTTAGGTGGCCTAGTGGTAATAAAGGAGACATAAGAGACCCAGGTTCAATCCCTGGGTCAGGAAGATCCCCTAGAGGAAGGCACAGCAACCCACTCCAGTATTCTTGCCTGGAGAATGCCCATGAACAGAGGAACCTGGAGGGCTATAGTCCATAGGGTCCCAAAGAGTCAGACACGACTGAAGTGACTTAGCACACACTCAGACATAAGCGTAACTTACTACCAGTCACTGACACAGCATCATGGATTTGCTTTTCAGATTACCTGGCCTCACCCAACACAGAGTGGCATTCTGAGGGATGAGAGTGTAGGATGGGTGGGAAAACAAATAGCAAGGATTTCCTTGGTGGTCTAGTTGTTAAGACTCTGATCTGCCAACTCGGGGGACACAGATTTGATCCCTGGTCAGGGAACTAAGATCCTGAATGCCACATGGCATGGTTAAAAGTAAAAAATAAATT
This sequence comes from Cervus elaphus, assembly GCF_910594005.1. Taxonomy (NCBI): domain Eukaryota; kingdom Metazoa; phylum Chordata; class Mammalia; order Artiodactyla; family Cervidae; genus Cervus; species Cervus elaphus. The sequence continues at coordinate 3,916,476 of NC_057831.1, read as the reverse complement.
TTTTTAAGAAGATAATTGGCAAAATAATTGAAAAAAAATTTTTTTAATAACACAAGTTTAATGTGAAAAAGAGAAGTCTGACTCCTGGTATTTGAAGAAGGGCCATGTGGGAAGGGGTAGCAGATGTGTTTGGGGAAATTCCAGAGAACTTAGGACGAACAGATGCATAGAAGTGGTCTCCATGTGAACCAGCGTAACCTGAGGGGTGGTGGCATCGGCCACAGACGCCCACAGGAGAGGGCTCCCTGGAGCACTGATGGCGCCCGGGAGGCTGAGGAGGCTGGTTCCCGCTCACCGGGTTGGGTTTTTAAGATTGTCTTTCTTCCCTTCCCCACCTCATCCCTTTTCCTGCCAGCGTCCCCCTTCCACCAGTTTCTGATGCCCAGCCCTGCAACAGTGTCTCCTACAAATGTTTGTGTCTGACAAGCGTTTAGGGGCAGAGAAATAATAAAAGGTGAGGAAAGGCACTGACCCAGACATGTAAAAGCCCCGTGCCACGCTGAGTCTGCAGTCACCACAGAAAGCCCCTGCTCTGCGCGCCTTCCCCGCCTCAGCAGGCCTCTTGTTCCCTCAGCAGCCCCTTCCTTTCCAATTCCCCATCACATCCCCGTGCAAATCTCCTTTCACAGCACAAGGCGTCGTATCATAATGAAGGCAATTTCACCGTGCTTAGAATTAGTTTCTATTGGTGTTTTTAAATGCTTAAAATTCCCACAGATTTTAACCCAGCTACCTAGGAGATCTATGTAAGAAGTCTCCCTTAAATTCACAAGTTTTGTTGTTGTTGTTGTTGTTTTTCCTGCAGGGAAAAGTCTGTGCTACCAAACACTAACATTGGAACCGAGGCAAGCTCATTTCTCTGCTCATTTGGAAACCCACAGGCCCTGAGTGCACGGACCGGTTTTCCATCCTTTAAGTGATGCATTGGTTGAAAGCCACAATGATGGCTTTTTCTCCAAGACGGTAGTTCTCTTGGAGAACATCAGTAAAAATGAGAAGAGCACAAATATATGCTCAGTGGGCAGTTTTTTTGAGGAGTCCTGCCTTTTCACATTTTCCCTAACAACTCAGAAGACAAACCCTGGCAGAGGGAGGACATAATCTGAAACGTTTCCTACTAATCTCCTGCTCAGAACAAACCTCAAGACCAGCATTTTGCAGCCTAACATGGAAAAAACAGTGTCATCACAGAACATAAACATCAAAGGATAGCACTTTATTGCTATAGAACAAGTTGAGTACCTGCTTCACAATTTATCAGTTTTACTGATTATGAAAACAATGGAAGGAACTACCTAGCTCTGAGTCACATGATAATTGATTATCATTCTTTCTGCAGACACAGATAATCCATCTGTACTCTAGTGACTGATGTCTGTGGTTTTGAGTTCTGGCTCCCGCACTTTGAAGTGTATGAAATGGCATAATTAACCCATCTGTGGGTTATTTGAACTTCGTGCATAGGGTTGTTGAATTAGTGTATATGAAGCATGTAGAAAAATGCAGGCACATCAATGTTTAACACCTATTTACTGTGGTTGATATTGTCATTAATATGATTATGATTATATATAGGCAATAATAAACCCCTATTAATACTGGATTAACTCCTGACATGGGTTCATGGTTCTTTGCAGCAGAGCCTTTGATAGTAAGGAGGCAAGTCAGATGTTTTCCACATAGTGGACACAGTGATGAGTGATGTTTGAAACACACTCTGTCATCTGTGAAAAAAATGTAGCTAATACTGGGCAAGTACTTCCCATGAGCTAGGCATAGATTAGATGTTTTATATATGTGACCTCTTATTTTTAATAGAGTTTACTTTTTATAGCAGTTTTAGGTTCACAACACAATTGAGAGGAAGGTACAAAGGGTTCTCATTTATTCCCTGACCCCACACATGCATGGCTTCTCCGGTTATCAACACCCCAACCAAACAGGTACATTTGCTATAATTGGTGACCCAACACTGACACATAGCAATCACCCAAAACTATAGCTTGCCCTTGGGTTCACTCTTGGTGGTGTACCTCCTGTGAGTTTGGACAAATGTATAATGACATGTATACATTACACAGAGTACTCTCACTGTCTGAAAAATCCATTGTATGTGACCTCTTTTCATTTTCAAAACAACTATGAGTTTTTATCATTACTATTCCCATGTTTAAAAGATGAGAAAAACAAGGCTTGGAGGGGTTGAACAATTTACTAAAGATTATACTTTAACAAGTGGATCATCTGGCCCCAGAGTCCATGATCTTTCTGTTCCTGGTTGCCTCCCAATGGACCATGCAGAGAGAAAATGAATCACAGGAGTATGATAATATTCCCTACAGGAGTAACCCATTTATGAGGATGTAAGCCAGTGTTACCAGGTAGCTTCAGCCTGTGGTGCTAATGAGGTCCCATATTCAAATAATGGTGGTTCTAGGCCTCCTTCCGGCCCTGAATGAAGCCTCCTGGATATACTTCTGGGAGTTGCAGTACACAATTCTTACACACAATTCTTTTTAAAAAACATTTAATGCAAATGGTTATTAAATTATTACATAGTCAAAAATCAAATAATAATGCATAAAATTTCCCCAAGGAGTCCTCAGTCTGAACTATGCTCTGCCCAGCTCTAAGGATGGACTTCATGTACTCTAGCCCATTACCAGCCACAGTTCATTTCTCAAAGAGGCACTGATGTAACTGAGTGTTTTTAAATCACGAAATTATTAAGTTGTAAACACTATTATCTTCATTTTATCCATGAAGAAGCTGCCTTTTTGAGTTAACTGCCTTGTCTAAAGTTCTACAGTTAAAAAGAAGCAGAGTAGAATCGAAGCTCAGATTTGTAGCTTCCACACTGTGTCTCTGACAATCAGCTCTTAGCCATTTACTGTGGAAAAACTCTGTGACAGGCATTGTGCTGAGGGTTGGAGGTGGAAAAGTGAAGAAGACAAAGCTCCTCCCTTTTGGGGAGGCAGACCTATAAACAGTGAAAATAATATGTAAGAATAGTGGTAGAATATATACATAAGATACCACTGGAACACACGGAATTCTCTTAAAGAACGTGACATTTGAGCTGGGTGTTGGAGGGTGAGCAGGAGTTTGCCCAGAAAGGGAAGCACACTGTAAACAGCAGCAGGCAAGGCTTGTGCGCGGAGTGTTCAGAGAATATGGGGAGTGATTTCTTGCTCCATGCTGCATTTTAAAAGGCGAGACATTTTAAATTATGCTATTCATGACACAGGACTAATAAACCTTGCAAAAGTATCCTTTAAACATGTCTACTCAGCAAGACCTGATGTATATGTGTGTGTGTGTGTGTGTGTGTATATGTGTATATATAACTAATTAAAAGTCATTTAAGACTGGTGAATTTTAATTAAAACAAAACAAAAACAACCTTCAAAAACAAAACAAAAACAAATACTTTTTAAACAAGCAATAATAGTCCTGGGGATACACTCCACAGAAACAGATTCATCAATATATAAAAACCTATGTACATTTTTTTGTGAAATAAAAATTTAAGTAATTAAAAAAAAAAGCATCAATTTTTTAGTGCTCAGCTTTCTGTATAGTCCAACTCTCACATCCATACATGACCACTGGAAAAACCATAGCCTTGACTAGACGGACCTTTGTTGATCAAGTAATGTCTCTGCTTTTCAACATGCCATCTAGGTTGGTCATAACTTTCCTTCCAAGGAGCAAGCGTCTTTTAATTTCATGACTGCAATCACCATCTGCAGTGATTTTGGAGCCCAGAAAAATAAAGTTAGCCACTGTTTCCACTGTTTCCCCATCTATTTGCCATGAAGTGATGGGACCAGATGCCATGATCTTAGTTTTCTGAATGTTGAGCTTTAAGTCAACTTTTTCACTCTCCTCCTTCACTTTCATCAAGAGGCTTTTTAGTTCCTCTTCACTTTCTGCCATAAGGGTGGTGTCGTCTGGATATCTGAGGTTATTGATATTTCTCCCGGCAATCTTGATTCCAGCTTGTGCTTCTTCCAGCCCAGCATTTCTCATGATGTACTCTGCATATAAGTTAAATAAACAGGGTGACAATATACAGCCCTGATGTACTCCTTTTCCTATTTGGAACCAGTCTGTTGTTCCATGTCCAGTTCTAACTGTTGCTTCCTGACATGCATATAGGTTTCTCAAGAGGCAGGTCAGGTGGTCTGGTATTCCCATCTCTTTAAAAGTTTTCACAGTTTATTGTGATTCACACAGTCAAAGGCTTTGGCATAGTCAATAAAGCAGAAATAGATGTTTTTTTCTGGAACTCTCTTGCTTTTTTGATGATCCAGTGGATGTTGGCAATTTGATCTTTGGTTCCTCTGCCTTTTCTAAAACCAGCTTGAACAGCTGGAAGTTCACGCTTCACATACTGCTGAAGCCTGGCTTGGAGAATGTTGAGCATTATTTCTCTAGCATGTGAGATGAGTGCAATTGTGCGGTAGTTTGAGCATTCTTTGGCATTGCCTTTCTTTGGGATTGGAATGAAAACTGACCTTTTCAACTGGAAACTGGTCACTGCTGAGTTTTCCAAATTTGCTGGCATATTGAGTGCATCACTTTCACAGCATCATCTTTCAGGATTTGAAATAGCTCAGCTGGAATTCTATCACATCCACTAGCTTTGTTCATAATGATGCTTTCTAAGGCCCACTTGACTTCACATTCCAGGATGTCTGGCTGTAGGTGAGTGATCACACCATCGTGATTATCTGGGTTGTGAAGATCTTTTTTGTACAGTTCTCCTGTGTATTCTTGCCACCTCTTCTTAATATCTTCTGCTTCTGTTAGGTTCATACCATTTCTGTCCTTTATCGAGCCCACCTTTGCATGAAATGTTCCCTTGGTATCTCTAATTTTCTTGAAGAGATCTCTAGACTTTCCCATTCTGTTGTTTTCCTCTATTTCTTTGCATTTGGCCTTGGAGTACAGAACGAAGCAGGGCAAAGGCTAATAGAGTTTTGCCAAGAGAACACACTGGTCATAGCAAACACCCTCTTCCAACAGCACAAGAGAAGACTCTACTAAAGGCCCTCCCTCCTCCTGTGAAGAGACACAAAAGCCATGGTTCGTTCCCGTTCTGTTCTGTCTTTCCTCTGCTCACTTAATAACAGCCACAGCGGGCTCTCCTGAGCACTCACCCGCACCCAGCGCCCTGCCACCTGCCTTCCGTGAGTCCTAACTGAGCCCTCCTTCAGTGCAGCGTCACTCCCAGAGTGCACGCTTTCTCCTGCTGGAGAAGTACCCTTGCTGTGAGAAAACACACTGAAGCCGTTCCACAAAGAGGGCAGTTACACCACAAGAAACAGCAGGTGGGTATCAGTTTTCACAGGACTGAGCAGGAGGGAAAACCCAGTCATCAGACCAGTGGAGTTCATGAGCAGTTACCGAGGACGTCTACCTGTCAGCTTGCTGCTATTTTCTTAGAAGGCCCTTACCCTCAAGGAGCTTGCAGAGAGAGGGAAAAAAAAAAAAAATATATATATATATATATATGTATATATACATATATATGCGTGTGTGTGTGTGTGTGCATCAGCTTCTATTCCATGAAAGTTCACATCTAGATACACTTATGATAGATGAGGGCTTCCCTGGTAGCTCAGCAGTAAAGAATCCACCTGCCAATGCAGGAAATGCAGGTTTGATCCCTAGATCGGGAAGATCTTCTGGAGCCTGGGAAGTCCCATGGACTGAGGAGCCTGGCAGGCTACAGTCCATGGGGTCTCAAAGCATCAGACACAACTTAACAACTAAACAACAACAAATGATAGACAAACCACTTATATTCCTCAATGATTTCAGAGAAGTGTTATCCTATAAGCAAGATGTTTCAGGGAACTTTGCTTTAGTCCAGGCCCAGTGCTAGTGTTCAAGTGGGATGAGTTTAATCATAAGACTTGTGATTTTTGAGAGCCTTAGGGTGAAAGGAGGCTGGAGTAGAGAATAACCTACAAGGAAAGCATAATGGCCTTTCCCAAAGTCCCCTCTGCAGGCTAGTCTCAGCCCTGTAGAGCATGACTTTCAAATGTTTTCGTCCTTGACTCCAGTAAGAAATCCGTCTTACCTACTTCCAACACATGTCGTTAAACACTGCTTACACTTTCTATGGGCTTCCCTGGTGGTTCAAAGCGTAAAAAATCTGCTTGCCATGTAGGAGACGTGGGTTGGATCCCCGGGTCAGGAGGATCCCCTGGAGGAGGAAATGGCACCCACTTCAGTGGTCTTGCCTGGAGAACCCCACGGACAAAGGAGCCTGCCAGACTACACCCCATAGGGCCACAAAGACATGACTTAGTGACTAATACTTTCACTTTCACACTTTACACATGTGACACTCTGATATTTTCTGTTCTGATTTCGCTTCATTTTCTTTAACTGTGATTCTGAGCTAGCAGGTGAGCATATGAATGGCTCATCCAGGACAGTCCCAATTTATGCCTGCAACCTGTATAGTTATTAATAATTCCCTCCTTACTCACTAAATTGGTTTCATAACTTATCAGCTCACGTTTGGAAAAATCCTGCTATGGAAAAAGAAGCCTCAAACAGCAGGTGAAGGACCTGTTTTCACAGAGAGAAAGAGCTGCCTTGGGGCAGAGAATGGCCAAAAAAAAAAAATGAAGCAGTTTAGCAAGGGGCTGCCTTCTCCCAATTTGAAACCAAGGTTTGGAGATTTAGGGAGCCCTCCCTTTTGCAGGGCTCAGGCAGCCGCGCCTGCAGTGAGATGTCGCCCCCAAGTGGTTTCTCACGCGGCAAAAGGAATAATTGCTTGGACCCAGAGACTCACTGAGAACTGGAGAAAGCTCCTGAAGGGACGTGGGGCCTAAAGGATGCAGGTTGGGGCAATAATCCAGTAACATACTAATGTTTAAACCCAGGGTGTGAAGAAATCAGTTACCATTAATTTTCATAAATACCCAACCAAAGTTTGCTAGAAATAAATGACCGTTGCTTAACGAATTTGCTTATTCTTAATAAGCTACTCAAAAGCAAAAAAAAAAAAAAAAAAAAAAATTTCCTTTAAAAAAGAAAATTTGCTCAAAGGTACAAACTTTCCAATAGCTGTCCTATGAATAACATTTAAATTTGAAATGAACAACATTAAAAATAATTAAACATTAAAAATTATTACTTCCTATGGAAAGGAAACTTCATTACTTTAAATTGCTTTGAATATTGATTTATTTAACTACTTCCTTCCATTTCTGTGTCTTAAAATATATTTGAATTTCATGAAATCATACCGAATGTAGTATGACACAGTGATTCAGGAGGAAATATTTGATCCATACTCTCCCCAAATATTGTATTCTTATCAAGAAAAAAGTCGTCTTCATTACAGTTTTTAAATGTGCATTCACATTTCTGCTTGAAGTTACTAATAAGAAAATAAGTCAATCTTTTTGTCTTCTGAAAATATTTGTTTTAAAATTCCTATTGCTGCTTTCCTCTCTTCAAAAGTCTTATTTAAGAAAAGAGAAAAGCATTCTCAAAGTCAGCTGGCAGCAAATGAAATTTCCAGGTTGTTTTTACTTGGTACTGCTGCTTCTGGGCATGGCTGTACCAGTGCCCCAATGGATATTCACACATTCTTCTCATGTACTGTGCTAGGCTGCGGGCTCAAGACAACAGACAGCTTCTGGCTTTTTTTAGCTTTCCAGGCAAGAGTCCAAAAACAACTTGTTAAAATAGGTGCTTTCAGAAAAATAGAAATGAAAGAACTATAGTCCTGATCGAATGCTTTGAAACGTCTTCTATACCCTTGAGTCGCCCCTCTAGAATATCAGGCTTGTTTTGGAAATGATGAGCTGGACTTTTATTGTCAATGCTCCAAAGGGATACAAGCATGCACGCACGTTCTGTAACCCTTCACCTAAGCCTGATGTGGATCAGGTTCAAGCAGCCCAGGGAGCCGACTCTGGTGAAACATCCCTGAGACCGTGTGCCTGGTGCCTTCATTCTTCCGTGCGCCCTGTTGAGGCACTTTCTCCGCTTGGCTTCTGGGATAGCTGTCTGGCCGGGGCCCCTGCCACCTCTCCGACTGCTCCTGCTCCATCTCTTGCTGGAGCCGCCTCCTTCCCGCTCACTCGGACCATGAAGTGCACTAGGTCCGGTCTTTGGTTGGTTCCCTTTTTTCTTTCCTACCCACTCTCACTCCTGAGCATTCTCACTCATTCTTACCACGCTTAGTGAGCCATCTCATTCATTCTTACAGCTTAAAACGCCATCTCTGTGGTAGAGATTCCCAAATGCATAACTCTGAACCCTTCCGTGATTTCCAGGCTCACATATCTGGGTGCTGATGGGACGTCCAGCAGGCATCGCAAGCTTAATGTGTCCACAGCTGAGTTCCCTCTCTTGCCCCCACCTCTGCAGCGGCTCCTTGCCCTGGCTGCTCCATCTCAGTGGATGGCAACCCCGTTGCCAGGTGTTGGTTAATGCCAACGTGCCAAGGTGTCAGGCCACGAACGTTGAAGCCTGGTTCTTCACACCACTTCAGAGCTCCCTGTGAGGCTGGCTGAGTCCTCTCTCCAGACTCTGTGACAGTCCAGCTTTCCTCTCTGCCCAGTCATGCTTTCTTCCCTTCCCTTCCACAGGTACTGACTCCAGGAGTTATCCTTAAACTGCTTGTACCCTAAGCAGTTTCCATCTCAGATTCTTCTTCCAGGGGAACCAGACCTTGAAACCCAGGAATCTTGACTGTTGCATAATACCTCATAACTGTACCTAGAAAACCAGTTGAGTTGACAAAGTACTATAGGCCTGTACAGGGTGTTCACTTATGGATTGTCTTTAAAATACAAAGAGGAGAAGGAAAAATACCACAATGTTAGACCCTATATGTCCTTATTTATCAAAAAGTAAAATTTAAGAAAGGATTTTGCTGAAAATAATCAAGGACTATAGTCTCCAGCTGCACTTCTCTTGCATGACTAATATATTAAAGATATAATAGATACACTATATCAAAGACCATCTACCATTGCTCATGGATAGGTGAAATTTCCTGATAAGATTTCACTGGTGTGTCACATGGCCATTGCTAGGTTATGTTGCTGTGATGCTGCCAAGTCGCTTCAGCCGTGTCCGACTCTGTGCGACCCCATAGACGGCAGCCCACCAGGCTCTGCCATCCCTGGGATTCTCCAGGCAAGAACACTGGAGTGGGTCACCATTTCCTTTTCCAAAGTGAAAAGTGAAAGTGATGTCGCTCAGTCGTGTCCGACTTCTAGCGACCCCAGGGACTGCAGCCTACCAGGCTCCTCGGTCCATGGGATTTTCCAGGCAAGAGTACTGGAGTGGGTTGCCATTGCCTTCTCCAATGTTGCTGTGATAAACAACCTCAAAATCTCAGTGGCTAACAAAACAGATTTGTTTCTCACTCATAGGGCCTGTTTCACATGATTTTCTCACTCCAGGATCCTGACTAAAGGAGATGCCCTTAACTCGGGCATCTTGTTCTCATGGTAGAGGGAAAGGACAGTGGGAAAACCACAGGCTGACTCCTACAGCATCTTCTTGAATAAGGCATGTGCTACTGCAGCTCACAGCTGTTTGGCTAAAGTAAGTTATGTGGCTAAGCCTGACCAATAAAATCCTTCCCCAGGAAGGGATTTTGCAGGAATAAATCCACTAAAGAGGGGCAGGCAATGTTTTGAAGAAACGATACAATCTACCACAACTGGTAACATGAGTGTCTAGAACCTGGCATCTTTAATAAATGTTTCACCTCCTTGAGTAGTTCCAGGTCGAAATCACATGAAAGTTCCTGTGTCAATTAAAGCAACAAAATATTCTGCAGCACTCTTCCTGTAGTCATTAATGAATTCCAACATTTCAACTTTAATAAAGGATGATGGGGGTGGGGGTAAATGAGGGCAGTAAAAAAAGAGCTATAATTGAAACAGTGAAACAGCAACACACTTCTAAATTCACCCAAATGTGGTTATAGTCATCAGTGGCATTTCTACTCCGAGTTTGGCAAAAATCCAGGAAGGATGTCTGAAGATAAAGACTGGGCCCCTAAGTGAGCCCATGTAAACTCATGTTTTCCCTAGCTGCTTCTTATGTTTACCAGTCTTATTTACCATCATCATCATTATAGATATCATAAACAGCATACTTTTATTAGTCACTTCATGCTTTTCTCTTTCTCCCATTTGTGATGATCTTATGTGTATTTATAGGAATCATTTTAAATTTGTACTGGAAAAATGTGTAAGGCTACTATACATACATTATTTAGTTATTTTTAAAACAAGATCTGACAATGTGAACAGTACTAAAATGATAGAGTGGAAGAATGAAGACAAGACCAAGTTTATTCAGATGGGTTTCATTCAGAGAGGAGTTTGGGAGTTATCTTGAGTTAAGGTAGCCTCAGGAATGGAAGAAAGGGCACTGCTGAAGGCCAGAAAGAAAGCCTTGTTTTTTTCAAGACTCCATTTATTCAAAAAATAATCAAAATATTAATCAAAACAAATATGAAAGGCCAAGATGCAAAATGAAAGATGATCTAAGCAGCAAAGAGGGGTCAAACACGGAGAAGATAAGCAAAGGACATCCTGATGGAGACACAGACTGAAGCGCTCTCCTACTGAAGGACACTGCACGTCCAGTCCCTTCCTGCCTTTCCAGAAGTTATAACTCCTTGACCAGAAGTTAAACATGCCACGTTTCCCAGCCATGTTACTCAATGCTATTTGTGAAATTAAAAACACTTACATATCCTAAGGAATAGAAAGCAAAACCCATACAACTTGTGAAGTGAAACTTGGGACTTCAAAGACATTGCTCTTTCCAAAGGGTCACTTTAGGCTAGAATCTAGTAGTTCTTGGGATGCACGTTTACTCTCTCTCCTCTGCTGCTGGGAGCAAGTTGGAGAAGCATCAGCCCAGGAAATAATAATCCCAGTGTTCATGGAATTAGTAACAAGAACTGTAAATTGAAGAATGCTTGTGCTTATGGGCAGATGTGTTATGGAGGTGTTATATTCTAGAAAATCTTCAAAACAGTGCAGTATTTCTGATATATTCTACTCTCTGGTATTATTGAAATAGCTAAAATGTGCTTTCATAAAAAAGGTTTGGCTTTGATTTTGATAAGCATTTTCACCCATTGAAATCATAAGCAACCTGTTTAGGGTGGTTCACCTCACAATCACAGTGAGTCTATTTTCTGGAGAGTTCCTTACAGTTTCAATACTCCCACCTGGGACCAGAAAGAGTTAAGGTTAGTCAGGGTGGCAATGTGTTCCCCAAAACACATTTGGGGTACCGAGTCTTCTGGTCACAATGGGGGACCCTGGGCCCCAGGGGAAGGGCAAACTGGGGGTGCCCCATGTTATGGGTGCAAAACGATACGAGGAAAGACGGCACAGGGGAACAACACAGGCGTGAGAACAGCGCCCTCCTGCGGTGATGTCAGAACCGCGTCACTGCGCAGCAGAGCCTGAAACAATAAGTCCTTAATATTAATTAGTAGATGCTGTTATTGTCATTAGTTTAAGAAGATATGTGGTAGATGCCCATGGAAATAAAAGACGATCCCAAACTCCACTTTTAAAGGGAACTGCAGTTTTCGAGGGCAGGTCGGATAAGTAAGATGAAATACAAAAGGCAGACTCCCTCTCCCAGCACAGAAGTTTCACATGAGAAAATAAGAGAGTGAGACTATGAATTTAATGAAATTTAACGAATGTGGAGAGAAGCTCTCATCAGAGGCAGGCCTGAGCTTACATCTCATTATACATCATAAATTCCCACAGGAGAAAGGATCCAGTTAAGATTAAACACGTGGTAAAGGCTTTTATTATAATTCAGAGATTCTTTACATGGAATAAAACCTCCAGATATAATGAATGTGGGAATACTTCAGTCCTTGTTCCCCGTATCCTTCATCACACAACCCATGCTCTGTGCATCTCCAGCGCCTTGCTGGGCAGAAACCTCACAAGCATAATGAATGTATGACCCTTCAGACTCTCCTAGACACTTATAAGAGAGCTCACACTACAAGTGTTCAGAGTCCGACTTTGCATCTCTCTCCCTGACCACTCAGATCCTCATTAGCTGTGTGCCCACATATTTTTGGCTCTTGATTATATCTGAGTTAGGACAAACAGTCTGCTCTTGATCAAATCCTTTCAGGACTAACTTCTAATGGCTTACCTGCCATTTACAGACCATTGTCAGAACTGCCCAAAATGTCTCTCTGTGCAATTTTTACGTTCTAGGCAGGAAGCTGAAGGACATCAGGCATAAGATGTGTTTGTGTCTCTCCTTCCAGGAAAAGACTGACTCTGCAAGATAAAGGAGCATGTGAGAAGTGAGAAGTAGGAATGAGCTCAGATTTCTAGGACAGTGGTCTCCTGCGGAGGCCAGATATTTTTACACGGGCTGGAAGAAATACATTTGATAGCACAGTGTCAACCTGAAATCTGAAGTTTTCAGGAGAGGAAAGATGCCCAGATAAACCATATTCATACAGAAAATGTCAGGTAGGACATGAGAACAATAACATCAGAGAAGACTGATAAGTTTTGGCAGAAAACAAGGAATTGAATGGGAACGATACTATTATCTCACATGTGTATATATAAATTAACAAAGTATAGGTTATGAATCAAGTTAACTTGGAATTTTAGCCAAAGGAAAGGAATGCTGTGTTAGAGAAAGAAGCTATGGCGAAAAGGGAGGAACAGCTAGAATCAGTAATGGAAGAGTATCTTGTCTGATAGAAACACTAGCTATCACTTATGGAGCACTTACTATATGTCACATCTGATCCTGTCATATATATTCGAGGTATTTTACAGATAATATTGTTACCAAAGTGCAAGTTCATGTACCGAATGCACAGTGAGACCAAACGATACCAAAACGTTGGTGTTTGGAACAGAGAAAGGTTTCCTGCAGGGCCATGCAAGGAGATGGGTGGCTCATGCTCTAAAAATCCCGCACTTTGGAAAGCTTTCAGCAAAGCCCTTTGCTAGGAAAGGTGAGGGAGGGATGTGGTTATTTGTGGAAACTTGTCAGATTCTTTGTTCCAGAGGTCAAGCCATGGGCAGCTAACCAAATTCCTATAAATGTCTACCAAACAAACGGCATTCTCTATTCTGACAAGAAAGAGCCATGTCCCAAGGCATAAGTGTCCCCCTCTGAGGCCCAGGTCCCAACTAAGAGGATGCAGGTCTCAGCTGGCAGCTCCCGTAGGGCCAGGCTCCCAGACCTGCCTGGCAGTCATTGCTGAGGCAGCCAGGTGCCCAGACCCCAGCTGGCCCGCAGGCTCCTCAGGCCGCCAACAAGGTGGAGGTCAGGTCCTGCACGCTGCAGACGGCTGCTGCCATCAGGGCACAGAGGCCGGGATGGGGAGAGGTCAGGTCCTGCACGCTGCAGACGGCCGCTGCCATCAGGGCCCAGAGGCCGGGATGGGGAGAGGTCACATCCTGCACGCTGCAGACGGCCACTGCCATCAGGGCACAGAGGCCGGGATGGGGAGAGGTCACATCCTGCACGCTGCAGACGGCCACTGCCATCAGGTCACAGAGGCCGGGATGGGGAGAGGTCACATCCTGCACGCTGCGGACAGCCTCTGCCATCAGGGCACAGAGGCCGGGATGGGGAGAGGTCAGGTCCTGCACGCTGCAGATGGCCTCTGCCATCAGGGCACAGAGGCCGGGATGGGGAGAGGTCACATCCTGCACGCTGCAGACGGCCACTGCCATCAGGGCCCAGAGGCCGGGATGGGGAGAGGTCACATCCTGCACGCTGCAGACGGCCACTGCCATCAGGTCACAGAGGCCGGGATGGGGAGAGGTCAGGTCCTGCACGCTGCGGACAGCCTCTGCCATCAGGTCACAGAGGCCGGGATGGGGAGAGGTCAGGTCCTGCACGCTGCAGACGGCCACTGCCATCAGGGCACAGAGGCCGGGATGGGGAGAGGTCAGGTCCTGCACGCTGCAGACGGCCACTGCCATCAGGGCACAGAGGCCGGGATGGGGAGAGGTCAGGTCCTGCACGCTGCAGACAGCCTCTGCCATCAGGTCACAGAGGCTGGGATGGGGAGAGGTCAGGTCCTGCACGCTGCAGACGGCCGCTGCCATCAGGGCACAGAGGCCGGGATGGGGAGAGGTCAGGTCCTGCACGCTGCAGACGGCCACTGCCATCAGGTCACAGAGGCCGGGATGAGGAGAGGTCACGTCCTGCACACTGCGGACAGCCTCTGCCATCAGGGCACAGAGGCTGGGATGGGGAGAGGTCAGGTCCTGCACGTTGCAGATGGCTGCTGCCATCAGGGCACAGAGGCCGGGATGGGGAGAGGTCACATCCTGCACGCTGCAGACGGCCACTGCCATCAGGGCACAGAGGCCGGGATGGGGAGAGGTCACGTCCTGCATGCTGTGGACAGCCTCTGCCATCAGGGCACAGAGGCCGGGATGGGGAGAGGTCAGGTCCTGCACGCTGCAGACGGCCACTGCCATCAGGTCACAGAGGCTGGGATGGGGAGAGGGTCACTGCCACCTGAAGGCCTGGGCCCGACCGGTGGGCATTCCTGGCAAGGGCTCTGGAGCCCCGCAGGACACAGCTGCTGGCCTGTTCCCCAGCCTGAGGCAGAGTGAGCTGGAGGCCTGGGTGAGCAGGACAGGATCCACCATTTCTCTCCCTCCTCACGCGACAGCCACCACTCTGATGCCCATTGGCTGAATGAGCCACTTACATGTGCTCACTGACAGTTGGTCATCTGGGGAGAGGCTCACTGTAGCACTGACCAGTGGCTGAGCAGGATCACTAACAGCCTCACTCATGGACAGTCACTTGGGGGGTGGGCCCACGGCAGCCCTGACCAGTGGCGGAGGAGGACCACGATCGGTCCCTCGCCAACTGTTGCCTGCTCAGGGGATGCGGAGTGATGGCCAGCAGCAGTGGCAACGTGCCAAGGGCTCCACTCTGCCCTGCTCTATTACATCACATCTGTATTTTGCAGACGGTAGACTGAGGCACAGAAAGGTGATACAAGGAGGATTTGAATGCAACAGTCTGGAATCAGTGTCTGAGTTTTTAAGCACTTTTTCCCTAAGATTAGAGTGACCAATGTGGGCTGAGAGAAATCCATAAGCTAACAGAGTGGAATCATGGAGATGATCTCAGTTGGAAGTAAAACGAGAAAGAGAGAAGTGAAATTCTTATAAGATTGGCATCCTGGCCAGACACCCGATATAATAACGCAGTTTAACTCAGAGGGAAAACTGGCAGAGAAACGAATGTAGTAGAGTGATTGGCAATTTTGGCTGTGGGAAAAGCTGTTGTCCAAATGCCCTCCCTTCCTCTGCTTGAGTTCTGAGAAACCAAGGCTGGCAGAGGCGGTTTCACACCAAAACTGCAAGGGATGCAGAGGAGTCACAGGAACAGGGTAGAAACTGAGTTTGGAGGCAGGCAAATGGTCCTGTTTTCAAAAAGCAGGCAGAGTGGGTGGGGGTGAAGAGTCTGCAAATTATGAAGGAAGGCTTAATGTCAACCCACATCAAAATTCCATATTTAAAAATATAGTTTGTGTGCATTAGAAATGAAGCCATCTGAAAGCTACTGAATTATACTTATTTTGCAGGGTGAAGATAATATTCTAGATGTAGGTCAATGGTTTCCAGTTCTTTCAACTTCAGCCTTTCCTGGCTGGAATCTACTGTGCCCAGGTGAGACAGGACACCAGCCATCTCAGAGGCTGGGTGTGCTGGCGATGGGAATCTGGAATCAGTCCTTCTGTCACCAACTGGGTATCCAATGAGCCTGAAGTTCTGGTTGGCTGCCTAATTATACTCATCATGGGATAAGCCTAGATCTACGACGAGGCTTCAAGTCCTGTTGCTTCCTCTCTAATTCTAGAGTGTCCTGGAGGCTTACCCTTTGCTCTCACCCTCTGGTCCAGCTTTCTTTCATTTCAGTCTCTGATCCACTGTAAATGGGACAGACGCACAGTGTTATCTATTTTACATTTATGTGTTTCTCTATAACAGACAGGAATTAGTAGAATTGCTCCTCATGTGCAATTTCAGTATTAGTAGATACTACCAAGCTGCCCTCCAGTGTATCCGCTCAGACTCACACACCTGTCAGAGTGTGTGAGAGGACTTGATCACCCATACCCATGCCAACAGCACCACTTTTTAAGGGGAATATGATCAAACTGAAGGCCTTCCAGAGAAGAGCAAACAGAATGGTACAGTGTGGCATATTCCCAAAGAAGCTTCAGATGTTTAACCTAGAAGAGTGGAATTTTAAAGAGCTCTCATGTGAAAGAACTCAAATTATTCTTTATCACCTCTAATGAGGGTAAAGTTCTGCTTCCCCACATACATGTACAAGGCAAGTAAGTCCACTCACACCTGGTTCTAAATTCCATGGTGTGACTCGTTCCTAAATATGCTAATGACTCAAATCATTTATTTAAATACTGCATTTTATTCAAATAATGACCTTATAATGACCATGGTCTTTGTAATAATGACCATAGGGCCAAATATCAATGGAATAACCTATCTTTTTTGGTATCATGTTTGTTAAGGAGCTGACTCCATCTTATATGGTAATTGTAACAATGTAATAACATTTCATTTTTTATTTGCACCCTGATATTAAGATGACATGTCCTAGATAAAAGTCATCCAATTAACCTGTGAAAATTTGTTCAATGTTACCAATAATTTTTAAACTACAAGAGCTTGCTTTCAATCTATTAGATTGGAAAAGATATAAAAGACTGACAGAAGCTTTTTGCAAAGGTGTAAGGAAATGAACAATTTGGTGTACTACTGAGTAGAATATAAGTGGATATAACCCTTCTGAAAATAAATCATTAAATTTATGACAATACAAAATGTGCAAATGCTTTAACTCAACAATGCTATTTCTAGGAATTCATCCTAAGAAAATAATTATGGATATGCACAATGACTGTTAACATGGACAGTCATTCATTTATACTAATGAATAATTGAAAACAATCTAAAGATACATCTGTGCAAGACTTGTTATGTAAATTATGTATTAGGTATAATGGACTTGGACTGCAAGGAGATCAAACCAACCAATCCTAAAGGAAATCAGTCCTGACTATTCATTGGAAGGACTGATGCTGAAGCTGAAACTCCTATACTTTGGTCACCTGATGTGAAGAACCGATTCATTGGAAAAGACCCTGATGCTGGGAAAGATTGAAGGCAGGAGGAGAAGGGGACGACAGAGGGTGAGATGGCTGGATGGCATCACCGACTCGATGGCCATGAATTTGAGCAAGCTCCAGGAGTTGGTGATGGACAGGGAAGCCTGGTGTGCTGCAGTGCATGGGGTTGCAAAGAGTCGAACACGACTCTTAATAATGGAATACATGTGGCCTTTAAAATGTTGAAGTAGATCTATGTGCTGGATTAGTTCCCATTTGACCCACCAGATCTACATCCTTGTCTCTGACTTCTGGCTGGGTTTGGTCGTTGGGAGGAACTGGCAGAAAATGAACCACTGGGCAGATTGTGCAATCCGAGTATTCCATTCCTGTTTCCTCCTTGCTGAGTCACCCTGGGTGGTGCTGGCCCTCTTCGGAAGCCCTTGGCGTCTGTCAAGAGACCGTCTCCTGCCACGACCCTGCTGGGTCCTAGTAACCACACTTCTCCTTACCCGTTAGACCTATGGTGGTCATAGCTTCAGTTCACCACTGTCACTGTGCTCAGGGCAGGGGGCTTCACCAGCCTTTGTTGTTTCCCTAAATCCTATAATACAGGTTTAGCTTCTGCCATCTACTATTGACAGTTCAAAGACAACAGAGTAAAGAAATGCAGAGAATTTCATCTTAACTAGTCCAAAATTGTATATCAAAACATGTCGCTGCTTATGGGACACAACAAAATTTGGATGCATACAGAGTTTAAAATGCACAAAAATTTGCAGCTTTTTATACTAACTTAAAGAGGAAAGTATCAAGCTGAGAGTTAAAGAAGGAAAAGTAATGTTACAAAACCCTTTTATAATCAAGTGGGAACATGTCCTGGCATGTCACATTACAGTAAGGACCCACCAACAAGCATGGATTTAAATAAAGCAGTAAGAGCCCCATTGAGGGGAGAAAGGTCAGGTATCTAAACAGTCATATGATTACCTCCTCCAACACACGTTTAAAATAAAAATCTATAAGGTGTGCTAAGTTGCTTTAGTCATGTCTGACTCTGTGCAACCCTACGGACTGTAGATTTTCAGGCTCCTCTGTCCATGGGATTCTCTAGGCAGGAATACTGGAGTGGGTTGCCATGCCCTCCTCCAGGGGACCTTCCCGACCCAGGAATCAAACCCATGTCTCTTACATCTCCTGCATTGGCAGGCGAGTTCTTTACCACTAGCATCACCTGGGAAGCCCCACATATAAGGTGATCAGCCTTAATTTTAAAACTTCAGGAAGATTTTTAAATGAGAATACTGTTTTTCTCAATATCAAGACATATTTCATATATATTATGTTTCAAGTTTTTTTCTAAATATATAAGACCTTATCAAGGTTAACTTTTAATTAATAATTTAGATTGCAGCTGGGATAGGAACAATTTCTAAGCAGCTTTGGATTTTATTTTCATAGGTAGTATGGATTTCCTTTAGCAACAAGGCAGAAGTTCCTTCTAAATCTGTTTTATAAAATGCAGACAAAGGCCCAGAAGTAGGTCCTGAAATCAATTTAGTGGATGGAGTGGGAGGGGGCAAGCTGTATTTTTTTTTTGATGACATAAAATAGACTAGAATTATATTAAATAAAAATATTTAAATGTATTTCATATAAGTATACTAGATAATGAAATACATTTAATTTATTTTCATGTACATGTCTATGTATTGGATAACAAGACAAAATGCATTTTTTTACTATGAATCTTGGTCAAAACTGTTTGAAAGTGTCTATTTTGGTCTAAGATAACCTCTGACAATAATTTTACTGCTTTCAACCAAGGCTGTATAGTAAGGTTAATAAAAGCAGCAGACAGAAGGAAAGGTGAAGATCAAAGCAAAACAAATTTATAGCAAGTGTGTTAGAATAGAGAACATTTTAGTGTTATTATCCTAAAAAGAATCTTCACATGGATAGAAGCCATGTTATTTGATTGCCATTACTATAACTTTTGAAGCAGAGTGAAGCAGATGAATAGCTATATTGGATAATTAGTAACTTATCTTTTCTGATAGTTCTCCATGGCAGGCTATTTATTCAGTTATTTTCAAGAAACCTCTGGTGTGATTACAAATAACATGGTTCAAATTAAAAAGTAAGTGAATAAAAATTGTCAGAACATTGTTATATAAGACAAGTAAATAAGAAAACAACATACAGAATAGGTTCCAATTTATGGTTAAAAAAATAACATACAAATCACCAACAGGTATGTGGAAATGTATGCAACATCACTAATTATCTTACGTGATCAGCCACTCAGTCGTGTTGTCTCTTTGCAATCGCATGGACTGTATTCCGCCAGGCTCTTCTGTCCATGGAATTTTCCAGGCAAGAATATTGGAGTGGGTTGCCATGTCCTTCTCTAGGGGATCTTCTCACCCCAGGGGTTGAACCTGCATCACTTGCATTGGCAGGCAGATTACAAATTTACCACTGCACTACCTCGGAAGCCCATCACTAATTGTCAAGGAAATACAAACTAAACCCATGTGATATCACCTCACATCTTCTAGGACAGCTATGTTTTTTCTTTTCTCTTTTGCCCATGCTGAGAGTGAGATCTTAGTCACTGACCAGGGATCAAAGCTGTGCTTCCTACAGTGGAAGCACAGAGTCTCAACTACTGGACTGCCAGGGAAGCTTCTAGGATGACTATTATCAAAATAAGAAAGATAACAAATGTTGGAGAGGAAAAAAAGGAACACTGGCAATGTTAATTAGTATAGCCACTAAGGAAAACAGTATGGTGATTCTTCAGAAAATTTAAAAATAGAACTACCATATGACTCAGCAATTTCACTCCTGGGTATATATCCAAAAAAACCAAAAAAAAAAAAAAAAACCTGACTAATTTAAAAAGATACATGCACCCCAATGTTCATAGCAGCATTATTTACAATTACCAGGATACAGAAGCAACCTAGGTGTCCCCATCGATTGAGGAATGGATAAAGAAGATGTGGTGTGTATATACACATATATGAAATGGAATACTATTCAGTGATAAAAGAAATTATGGAATTGCATCATTTGCTGCACCATGCATGGTTTTGGAGGCGATAACGCTAAGTGAAGTGAGTCAGAGAAAGACAAATACTGTATCAATTCAGTCGTTCAGTCATGTCTGACTCTTTGCGACCCCATGAACTGCAGCACGCTAGGCCTCCCTGTCCATCACCAACTCCCAGAGTCTACCCAAACCCATGTCCATTGAGTCAGTGATGCCATCCAGCTTACTGTATACTATCACTTATATGTGGAATCTAGAAAATACAACAAACTATAAATATAACAAAGAAGAAGAAGACTCAACAGATATAGAGAGCAGAAAATGGTCACCAAGCAGCAGGGGGCAGGGAACGATGTAAGGGTGGGGAAGTGGGAAGGAAACACTACTGTAAGCTGAGCTCAGGGAGGCGTCACACAACATGAGGAGTATAGCCCGTATTTTGTAATAGCTGAAGATGCAGTACAACCTTTAAAACTGTCTAACATTTTCTATAAACAAATAAAGGACAGCTTTAACAGCCTTACACTAAAACTAAGGCATTTTAAGTCTGAGCATAAAGACTTGTTTTTTATTATGTTTTGTTTGACTAGCACAATATTTTACAAACTTCTGAACTAGCACATCTAAAAAGAGCAGGTACCATGCAGCCAGCCATAGTGCTTACCTCTCACCTCACGGGTATGGGCACGCCTGTGTGTGTGTGTGACTGTGTATACACACACCTCTACAGACACACACACACCTATAAACACACACAATCATGGAAACTCTACATATAATCACAGTCGCACAACTGGACATGTAATCCACAAACACACACAACTACAGACACAACCATATAAACACACATAACTACAGTACAATGCACAAACACAGACAACCACACACACACACAACTGCAAATATACACACATAAAGACACACACATAAAACATACACATAAAGACACAGCCAGAAATACAGACAACTACATCAACTATGAAAACATGTAACCATAAACACACACAACTGCAAATATACACACAACTAAACCATACACATACAGCTACAAATACACACAACTAAAACATACACATAAAGACACAGCCAGAAATACACACAACTAAAACATACACATAAAGACACAGCCAGAAATACACACAACTGCATCAACTACAAAAACATGTAACCATAAACACACACAACCACACACACAAAACTGAACATACAACCAACAAACACATTCAATCACACAGACACATACAGGTACAACTGCATGCATACACACATACAGACATATGTATATCACACAGACACCCACACTTTTGTCTTTATGCTACCTACCTGACTTTTGAAAGAATTTGAGTTTATGTCCCTTTGTTAGAATTTCAACCAAACAGAAGGGACATCAAACAACTGTTAAGAAACTGCAAAGCAGCTGAAGAAAATCTACAATCCACACAAAATTAGTAAATTTAGGAGATAATGTCATACAGAGTTGTAGAGAGGGGAATACTGGAATTATTAAATTACCCAAACATATATGTATTGGGGATATGTAAAATTCCCATTTTTATTTGTTCTTCTTCAAAGATTATGCCTTTTTCAATATTGTTTCAGACCAAAAGCTGGCAGGATAATGATATGGTCATGATCAGTAACTCACACTTATGAGCGCAATTTTAACTTTTCAAGTATTTTCACATGTGGGTACAAGGCTCTAGGACAGAAACAAAAGCAATTAATATGATGTATAAAGCTGACAAAAACTGAAATGGCCATATAATCAAAAAAACATATTTTAAAACTCATATTGAAACATCAAAAGAAAAACACTTTAAAAAGGAAATCTCATTATATTGCCTTCTTTACATTCCCAGACCTCTCCATTATATTCTCTAATTTCAAAGAATTTCACTGCTTAATCTTCATTCTCCTGGGATGTTGTTGAGGAATAAATACATTTTCCAGAAGCCTCAGGACATAGTGAGTCCCCTCAAGGTGTCCTGAATCCTTATCATGTTTACTATGCATGGTTTGAAACTCAGTAAACATCATGACTAAGAAAACCATTTTCGCCATTACAATGTGATTTCAGGTGATTCTTAGAAAAGTTTATCATGGTTTTATGAATAATTACAAGTGGTCCAATAAAAAGTCTATACATACTTCATGCCCCACATAAAAATTAGCACTGTGATAATCTAATGTGAGCAAAAATTCATATCCAATTAGCATCTATGTTGATTAGAAATTCATCTTTTCTAAATCTCAGAAGAAGTCAGAAACACCAATACATTGATAGTGTGTGGGAGGAATAAGTATGTTGAGTAACTTAGGCATTTGTTACCTAAGAAATTTGAGGCAAGCAGACTTTGTCCACATGAGATCATACACGCACAGGTGACCACGAGGAGCACTCTTCCTGTGCCTATCCTATATGCACTCTAGACGCCTGCCATTCTCAGCACAGGCCTCCATCACAACGGTGTGCTCATGTTACAGGGCCCTACTGGAGAGGGAGCCGCCACGGCCACACTTCAAGCAGCAGGAAAAAGAAAGGCAGAGAGGGCCACAGGGTCCGCCCAAGCACTTTCTCCTTTTAAAGAGAGAACACCGTCCAGCAATGTGAGCCTTTAATTCTTTGGCAAGGGAGTCTCAAACGTACAACTCTGGATAGAATCAGGTTCTCAGAGGCCCAAGAAACATGAATGTTGTAAAAGCTTGCTAGTTTGTCCTAATACATCCTAAATCCTAAAGAATTATGGTTAAAAAAATATCTTCTTGGAGAATTTTCTTAGTCAATCTTCCGAAAACATAATTAAAAAAGACATTTATCACTTGTCTCCCAGCAACCATTCTGCCTTTTCTCAACATCATCTCTGGTCTTCATTTGGGTACCTAGCCCCATCCCACTCTTAGTCCATGTGGTCCAGGCCCATCCCTAGTTCTAGGGATGGAACATATTACCCAGGTTTAGGTCAGATCAGCCCACAGCTGGCCAAGTGACTGGTTCATAAGGTGAGTGCATGATCTGAGCTAGTCCAATCAGACTGAGTCTTGAAACTTTTACTGCTTCCCTGGTGGCTCAGACGGTAAAGCATCTGTCTGCAATGCAGGAGACCCAGGTTCGATCCCTGGGTTGGGAAGATCCCCTGGAGAAGGAAATGGCAAACCACTCCAATATTCTTGCCTGGAAAATCCTATGGACATCCATAGGGCTGCAAAGAGTCGGACACGACTGAGCGACTTCACTTTCACTTTCAAACCCAATAAAAGTAGGGACCTTCCTTTCTTATCTTATTTCCACTGCTTCCACAGCATCTAAAGCAGTGCTGCAGAGTAGATACTTAATAGGTATGTTGTTGTTGCTGCTCAGTCATTCAGTTATGTCCAACTCTTTGCAACCCCATGGACTGCAGCACACCAGACTTCCTTGTCCTTCACTATCTCTCAGAATTAGTTAATAGACATGACTGAATGGTAACTATCTGAAAATAGAGCTAAAAGTTGAAGGGAAAATTGGATTTATTAATTGGACATTGGATTGGACATTGTTTGAATATCTGTACCTCAGTGAAATCTACCCCGAGGTCATTCAGTTACTAAGACAATAAATTTTCTTTTGTTTTTTTATACCAGTTTGAGTTTGGATTTCTCTCACTTGCAACCAAAGGCAATAGGAAAATAGGGAGGACCAGTAGTCTAATCCAGTAAGGGCTTGATAATCCATTAAATTCAGAATATGTCAGTCATTTCTATTTGGTAAAACAGATAACACCAGGCAGGCAATTTAATGAGTAAAACTTTGGAGCATGAAGAGATGAGGATTCATCTTCCACTGACATACTTTGCTTTTTAAAAAATCGTGAGTCTTTTCAGCAAATTGTGCTAGACATCCACATGCAAAAAAAAAAAAATGAATCTAGACACAGATCATATTCCTTTCACAAAAATCACCTCAAAATGGATCACAGGCCTAAACATAAACTGCAAAATTATAAAGCTCCTAGATGGTAACATAGGAGAAAATCTAGATACAACACCAAAATCATGACCCATAAAAGAAAAAAGTTGATACGATAGACTGTATTAAAATTAAAAACATCTGCTCTGCAAAAAACACTGTTAAGAGAACAAAAAGACAAGCCAAAAACTGGGAGAAAATATTTACAAAGACATTTCTGCAAATAAAGGTCTGATATCCAAAATACATACAGAATCCTTAAAACTCATCAGTAAGAAAACAACCCAACTTAAAAATGAGCAAAAGATCTACACAGACACCTCCACGAAACCTCTGACCTCACCTATGAACCCTCTCGGGCTGTTTCTTACAAAATTAAACACATTCTGACCATGTGACCCGCAACTGCGCTTCTTTCAACCCAGATGGACTGAACACCATGTCCACACAAAAACCTGCATACAGAAGCTTGTTTCAGGCTTCATTATTATTTATTTTTATATTATTATTATTTCTTTAATAATCATTCATTATTACCCAAATGCAAAAGTAGACATCCTTCAATAGGTAAGTGGATAAACAATTTGTGGTACACTGAGATAATGGAATATTATTAAAAACAAATAAATAAAAATTAATAAAATGTTTAAATAATCAATAAGAATAAAAATTTATAGCAATATTCCCTCATTTATATATCTTTCAAATTTCTATTAACAAAAAATTTATACAATGTACATGTCTAGAGATTCCACATCTAGGATTTTATATTTATAAATATATGGAAACATTTGTTAAAGATTTATGTCAAAGGATTATGTAGTATTTTTAGAAATAACAAGTGCCTGGGAACAACTAAATACCCATTACAAAAGAAATAGATAAGTTAATGGTGCTTCCTTTACTCATGGAATACTACAGTGCATGGAATACTATAGTTAAAAAGAAGCAGCCTCATTTGTAGAGTATACATAAGCTTCATGATGGAAGGAGTCCATTGTCTTTTTTTTTTTTTCACTAGTAAATCAAAAAATTCACCTGCAACACAGGAGACCCCAGTTTGATCCCTGGGTTGGGAAGATCCCTTGGAGAAGGGAAAAGCTACCCACTCCAGTAGTCTGGCCTGGAGAATTCCACAGACAGTTTAGTCCATGGGGTCACAAAGAGTCAGACACGAATGAGCGACTTTCACTTTCACTTTCAAATCCCAAATAACTTGGATGGTGCCTAACACATGATGAGTGCACAATAAATATTTGCTGGATAAATAAGTAAGGAATAATTGTTACACTTTTTTTAAAGCAAGAAATATAACAATGTGCATATAAGTGTGACTTCATTTATGTAAATTTAAAATATATAAATACATATGAATGAATATAATATATTTTATCAGTCTACAAAAATACATAAGAATCTGGTATCCAAGAAGAAGAAATGGAAACTGGTAGTTATGGAGAGGCAGAAGCCTTAACCTCATTGTGTTCACATTTATAAATAAAATTCTTTAAGAAAAGAAAAGAAAAATAAATATCAACAAAAAATTTAGTAAGAAACTAAAAAATGCACCCGTAGAAAAAATGGGCAAGACATGAGTAAGAAACTCACAAAAGAAGAAAGAGAAATGATCAATACTCAAACTAATAATAGAATGAATTCTAATAAAAACAACAAATAATCACTTTTTTTACCTATCAAATTTATAAATTAAAAAGATCTTCAAAATGCAGAATTAACAAGAGTAAAGGGAACACAAACAACTGACCAGGAGAAAATATTTTCAACTTCCAGCTGATGAATGATTAATGATTGTATGTATATATGCATATGCATTTAGTGATTTTATATACTGTATATGATCATTATAACAGTCTTCCCTGGTGGCTCAGTGGTAAAGAATCTGCCTGTAATGCAGGAGATGCAGGTTCAGTTCCTGGGTCGGGAAGATCCCCTGGAGAAGGAAATGGCAACCCACTCCAGTATTCTTGCCTGGAGAATTCCATGGACAGAGGGGCCTAGCGGGCTACAGTCCATAGAGTCACAAAGAGTCGAACACAACTTAGCAATGAAACAACAATGACAACATACGATCATTATATATGTATCGTCTTATGTATATGAATATATTATATACATAGTCATTATATATCTCTCTATATATAAATTACTTATTAAAAGATAACCTATTAGAAAAATAGGTAAAATACATGAATAGGCACTTAGGTTTGAGGAAATTAAAATTACCAATAAATATAAAACAAGAGGGATAAGGTCCCTCATAATCTTTCAAATCAAACCAATGAGGTTTTATTGCTTTTTTTTCACTACAACACAAACTTTTTAAGAGATCCATGATGTCAAATAGTGTAGGAACATGGGTAGGTGTATACTGGCATAGTCATCTAGGGTGGAGATCGTCAGTATCTACCGACTCTTGAGGTTTCTAAGCCAACTGACCCAGCAATCACACTTGTATAAATATAATCTGTAGAAAATTGGCAACAAATTTAATGTTCAAAGAGCATGTACTGTTACATTGCTGAGTACTCTGTACAACTTTGTGAGACATATTATCCAGTTACTATTGCTATAACAAACTCTCCCAAACCTAGTGACTTAAGGCAACCACCAAAAGTCAGACAAGACACAGTGAGATGGTCTGGTCTCTGCTCCAGGAAGCCTGAAAGCTCAGCTGGCAGGACTCGTCATTCGTTGAGGTATTTGTCTGTGGGAACATTCAACTACGGCACCTACATGGGACCTGGACCTGGGGTTCTTCAGAAAAATGATAGACTCAGAATATTCCCATATTACATGCTGACTCAGGGCTCCAAAAGTAGATATTTCCTCAAACAATGGAGAGACTGCATTGCCTCTCCTGATCGAGCTTGACAAGACAGTGTTGCTTCTGAAAATTTCTACTGTCACAAGTCTGCCCAGATTCAAGGGGAAGGGACACAGACCTTGTCTCTCAATGTCAAAATCACATGGTAAGACCATGAAAATACACAGGAAATGATCTCAAAAGATATGTAGCAAACTGTTAAGAACTGTTAGCTCCAAGGAACAGAGTGAGATTATAGTTGTAGGAGATGGATGAGACCCTTTACTCTTCCTATAATGAGAAGACACTTCCCAATGAGGCCCCAGTTGAGACATGTAAAGGACAAGAACACATGAAAACTGGAAGTCTGGGAAACTGCATGCAAATAAAATAGGGCATGAGACGTGATCTGGTGCCAATAAAAACCACCTCAGCCAAATTTCTAAGAAGCACGATCCAATTACTCAAAGGTCAAGACACCACGCAGACAAGTGGAAAACATCCAAATGAATGTCCTGATACCTGAGCTAGGCAATCCATCTGTGGCCCGACTTCTGTTGGTAAAGAAGCAGGGACCCTAACAACTCAAAAGCTGCTGTGCTTCCTGGTTTGTTTTTTTTTTTTTTTTTTTGTATCACTTTAAAGTACAGTTTTCTCTCAATTCTAGTAACAGGGGGAGAAAAGGGATATTTTCTACCTATGACAATTTTTTGGACCAAGTTCTACTCCAGATCTAGATTTACATTACAGGTGGAGCTATAAGCTAGAATAAAGGAAGCATGGTAACAGGTGGGGGGTTCTTATCGAATTTAAATATTTTCAACTGAAATTATTCAAGTGTCTTTATGCACACAGACTAAGTCTTCAGTAGAAGTTTATTACAAAAGTTAGGATTGATAACATTGTGGTGAATACCAAGACTTATTGTGAAAATGCAGTAAGGAAGACAGTGAGGTAGTAGTTCAGGATGACTCTATGGAACAGAAATGAGAGCCCAGAGATAGTCCCACATTTATATGGTCTTTGATTTGTGATGGAGGCCAAAGTAATCCAATAGGGAAAGGAAAGGGGGAAAAATATGAGGCAAGGGGAGAAAGAACCCAATTCTTACCTCACAGCATACACAAAAATTTACACTGAGGTGGATAACAGACACAGTAAAAGTTAAAACTATAAAACTTCCAGTCTAGAAGAAAGCACTGGAGTATATTTCTGTGACTCAAAAGAAAGGAAGAATTCCATTAAAGAGTACATAGAAAGAAATAACACAAAAAAAGTAGAGAAATTTAAATTTAAAAATCCCTCTTTTTAAAAAAATTTATTTATTTTTAATTGAAGGATAATTGCTTTACAATATTGTGTTGGTTTCTGCCATATATCAACATCAATCAACCATATAAAAATTTCTCTTTTAAAGACATGTTAAGAAAATGAATAGGCTATCCACAAACTAGAGAAAAAAGGCACACACTAGATTAAGAAACAGTGTCCAGGATATTTTTAAGAATAACCCAATAATAAAAGACAAACAAACCCAAACAACTCAGGACACTAAAGCAAGAGTCAAGAGACGCTCAGTGTAGAAAAACATCTAGAGGCTTGGAGAGAGTTGACTGGATACCGCTGCCTCCCCATAGTTTACCCAAACTCTGTATACTATGAAAGAATCGTTAAATATTTTTAAAAGGTAACATTAACTGGCATATAGGCACACCCATTATAAAGAAAATCTGATATAAAAATAAATATTTCCTTCCATCCATTTATCTCATCCTAATTAACTCTTCAAAGGGTGTGGGTAATAATAATTCACTCACACATAAGGCTGATCTACTATTTTTTATTTCATAGCCTTTTAAAAAATATAAACCACAAAGTATTTTGGGAAACGACATGGAATAATCATTTAGCAGCCACAGTATTACAAAAATAAAGTAACAGAATGAACTGCGCAACAGAATCTCTACTGACTATGACAAGGAACACATAATGTTCACTAGGAAAGTAAAGTGACCAGCACCACCACTTTCCCATCATCAGTTATCACGAAAATCAATCACAGGACCTATTCCCAGAAGACCATTCTATTCACACAGGAACACATACAAATACATATGTTCAATGTGTAAATGTCAAGTAACATCTGAATTTAGTTCCAAAATACCAGTTTTCCTCTGTGTCTGGGAGACAAGTTTGATGGCAAGGTGGAATAGTGAAGACCATGGAATGCCAAGCATACAACTTATTCAACCACCCCCCCCCCCCCACCCACCCACACACACACCCAGCAAGTTCTAAAACACAAGAAAGGTTTGTCTACAACACTAGTCACTAGCCACATGTGGCTATTTACATTTAAGGTATTTAAAATTAAATAACATTAAAATTTACTTCCTCAATCACAGTAGTGACATTTCAGTCGTTCACTAGCCACAGGTGGCTGGTGGCTACTGTATTAGACACTGCAGATACAGAACATTTCTGTCATCACAGAAAGTTCTTTTGCACAGCCCTGGATGTGGGAAGTGTTTCTTCTCTCTTTGCTCAGTCAGGATGTAGGCTGTTTATGGAGGCAGCTCCGAGAAGCAATTCTTCTATGATATTCCTAGATGAGGTGGTGGAGACACAGCAGGGAGTAAAGTAGCCTTTCTTTACATAGATTACCCTCGCCTGTACATGAAAAGAGTGATCCTTTTATGGGGATCAAATACACAACTAGACTGCACCAAAAATGTTTTAGGAAGATTAGAGAAAAGATAAACAACGCAGATGTGGAAGCAGCAAGGTACAACATTCCTCATCTCATTTCAAGCCTACAAGAAGCAAGCACGTCCTCCGAGAAAGTCCAAGAGTTGGTTCCCAGGGTCCTGTCTGGAGACGCCTGGTGGGGACAGGTACACCGGCTGAGACAGCAGTCAGTGCTGTGAGTGTTTCACGAGAAAACCTGGCCTGTCTTCACTCTGGTCACTCTCGGACACAGCAGTCTGCTTGGTGTGCTGCCAGTTGTGAAGGAGCTGCCGTTTTGAACCATCTCAGACATTATGCCTCTTTACCACTGTATTTTGTATTCAGGGCACAGACTACAAGTTGTTCACCCAAGATACACCGTTACCTTCTTCCTTATGAAGAGAACTCAGATTTTTGTTGAAGGTGGTTACATGTCCACCTACAAAAACTACATTTCTCAGGCATCTTTAGAGATAGCAGGGGCCAAGGACACCATCTGGCCAATGAGATGTGAGCAAAAGTTGTTGGACTGCGGAGAAAGCTCTTTAAAAAGAGGTAGCCTCACACTGGCATGCCCTGTTTTCCCCTCGGGCTTCCTCCGTCTTCTTGCTGGGAACCGAAACCACCATCTTGGAACCTAAGGGAAAAGCCGCAGGAGTCTCAAGGGCCACTCTGACCCGGATGCCTGTGAGCTGCTGAACCAGCCAGTACCAGCAGGAGCTGACCCCCCAGCCTCCACGTTACCCGAGAACAAAGCAGACCACCAAAAAGAAAATTTTCCTCTGCAAGGAAAAAATATCGTGCCTGAAGAATATGTGCATATTCAGTAAGTTTAAGTAACTTCATAGAATTATATTAGGAGAGGGCAATGGTAACCCACTCCAGTACTCTTGCCTGGAGAATCCCATGGACAGGGGAGCCTGGTGGGCTGCAGTCCATGGGGTTGCTGAGATTCAGACATGACTGACTGACTTCACTTTCACTTTTCACTTTCATGCATTGGAGAAGGAAATGGCAACCCACTCCAGTGTTCTTGCCTGGAGAATCCCAGGGACAGGAGAGCCTGGTGGGCTGCCGTCTATGGGGTCGCACAGAGTTGGACATGACTGACGTGACTTAGCAGCAGCAGAATCATATTAATAGAACAAAAGTTTATTTGAACCCACCAAAGCCTCAACAGACCAGAGGTGGAGGAAATGAGCAGGTTTATTGTGTAAAATAGCTGCTATTAAGGCAAATAAGAGGATGTTTAGATTAATCCATCAGGAAGTTTTTCTTTGAGTGTCTATTATGTTCTGATTACTCTTCTGAACACAGGTCTACCCTTCTGCTTATCCAAATTCTCATATGGTAAGATGCTAACTACTCAGATACTTAATCATATCATTTCATCTATAACTTTATTTTGTATAGACAAAGTAAAAAATGAAGAATTTATCATTGATTTCCTTAATTCAAACCCCCCCAAAAGAAATAACATCAACAACCTACAACTCAACTTTTAATTCTCCCTTGTATGTAACAGAGACATCTGACAGCAATTTCCTAATGGTCTCAGAATTTTAATTAATTGTGGATTTAGCTTAAATAAGCACAAGTACCTTAGAGGAGTTATAAAAATTAAAAACAGAGTACAGTATTCTGCAAGTACTTTCTTTGCATTACATCAGTATACCCTTAGTATTCTGCAAGTCCCTATATTAGTAGATATGGAGAATAAAAAAGCTTTACCACTATCCTAAATGGTTTTACCATTGACAATGTTCAGAATTTTGGCCATTAAAAATGTTCGACTCTATTGCACTTATTTTGAAACTATAGGCAAAATTGGAAACATGAAATGTCAAGCTAAAAATGGGATATTGCTTTTTTTTTTTTTTTAACTCACCTAGTTCCAAGTTTCCACCCCTGCAAGTGAACCAAAAACAAATCCTGGCACCTTGTCATTCCCAGAAAAGCCAGTGCATGGCACACTCTGGGAAAACTTTCTCTTATTCTGTGGAATCACACCAGATGGCATCAGTCCTGCATCTACAGCTGTGCTTAAAACTGAAGTTCAGACACAGGAATTGACTTTATTAGATATTTTAGATTTCAGGTGTGACTGTGATGGCATTCTTAGCCAACATAAAATGTTTATCTTTTCAAGTAGAACTGCAGATTAATTGTATTTTCAAGTATGGAAATCAGTGAAACAATCAAGATCATCCTAATAAAATTTGAGTCATTTAAAATAGCTGAAATTTAGAAACAACAGTGAAATAAGAACAGTTGAAATAGAATACTAATATAACAACTGAATTATGGCCCATTTCCTTATAATGTAAGAAATTCAACTCAGCTTCTAACATTGCTGAAGAATCACTAAAAACTGCTTACTGAAAATAAAATATAGCAATTTTCTATAATCAAGTTATACTTATATAATGAGCAGTTATTTTAAATGTTCCTGACTTTTCAAATGCTTTAATGTCTAGCTCATATGTACACTGTCTTCAAAAACAGACTTAGTGTAGTGATTGTCAGGACCAGGGTGTGGTCAGCGGATGGAGCAATAAATATCTACAAGCCTATCACCTAAACCATTGTGGATGCTGGAGCACTAGATCAAGGATGTATACAGGTTGGGACTTCCCTGGTGGTCCAGTGACTAAGACTCTGAGCTCCCAATGCAGGGGGCTTGGGTTCAATCCCTGGTCAGGGAACTATATACTACATGCCACAGCTAAGATATTGCTGCAACTCACATGCCAATATGGGCACAGCCAAGTAAATAAATAATCTTTTTTGAAAAAAGAATGTATACAGGTAGCAAAAAATTTGAGTTAAAAAGTAGTTCTAAGGTGAGATCAGTCTATGTTGGGTTCTGAAAACCAGCGACTGAATAAATGAATAGAACAAGGCAGTATGAGAATCTTTAATTCCTAGGGTTTAGGGCAGGCTCAAGGCAGAGATTGGACAAAAGAAGTAAGTGTTCATTTTTGCCTGTAGAAATGGGAACTCAGTAACTCATGAATTAGATTCTGAGTAGGTCGTAAAATGGCGCTGGCCACAAAAGAGAAAGGCAACCACTCCTTTCGTAGGAAGTTGAGTTAATAGAACCAGCAAAGAAATTGACTTAAAACTGGGATAGCAGCAAACTACTCACCCTGAGTTCTCTAGTCTCCTGTCTAGAAGAGTCAGGGGCGGTTTAAACTTTTGGACACCAGTGGCATTACTAGGAAGAATAAAGGATTATAAAATCAAGTCAAACATGTGGTTAAAATAATTTGCATTCTGATTATTTATAAAGTTGAAGTGATTGTTTTCATCCTTATAAGCTATTACTGCTTATTAACTATTCCTACACTCATCTTCAAAGTCTGTAATAACCACACAACTGTATAATTAAATGTCATTATTGAGGTGTCAACAAATTAGAGAACTACTGTTCAAAGTGTAATTTAGAATCACTGTAGTTGATTCTGGGATTCAAACTGGGAATTCAAATAAAGTCTTATTATACCTCCCATAAAGAGAGGTATGTGTGTGTGTATATATACATATATATACATGCATATATATGTATGAATTTACTTATGACATTTAAAATTCATATATATATGAATTCATATATATACATATATATGAATTTACTTATGACCTTATACTTAAAATAAACTGCTTACTTTATTCACAATAGCTCCATTCCAGTAAAGTGAAATAGAAAATGTAGGAAGTTATCTGAATGTTTCATACCAAAACTTTCCCCATAAGTAGTGAGATTATTTTCCCTTCTACCGAATTATTAAAATAATTGTCTTCCACTTCACTTTCATATTCTCAATTTAGGTTACTACTTAGCATTTTGTTGTTTTTAGCCTTTTTACATGGTCTGTCTTTGTGCTTAAAATTAATAAGTGTTTTCAGTGTTACAGTCATGATATGGATGGCTTATCTTACCCTAAACATGGCTGAACCAAAAATCTTCCCTTATTGAAAAGACAAACTATATCTGCATTACATATTTCAACTTCAAGAACCCCTGTTCTATTTTCCAAAAGGGCATATTTATCAATCGCAATCATTTCTCACATCCCATTCTAATTTTTATGATCCTCTACCTAGATGCTGTACTAGGTTGGGAATGGGCTTGGCTCCTTGGTTTCTATAGAAGCTCACTGGCTCTGGGAAGGAGAGAGCCCTTTATGTCACTGCACCCATTTCCTTCATCCTAAATCCTCACTTTTGTAAGGGCCTGTGTCTTTAGAAGTTTACCCAGGGACAAAGCAAAACCAAGGGTGGTCCCTGCTTACCATGGCAGAAGCCGCCTGTCTCCAGTGACGCCCGCCTGGCTACCGGCCTGGACCTCCAGCGTCCTCCACACACCAGCGCAGGGCAGCAGCTCCGCTCCAGAACCTGAGATGGCCGAGGCTGAGGAAAGAGAGCCTGGAAGATGGGGTCATTCCCAAACTGACATTGCCCGAGGGTACTTAGGGCACCCGCGTGAGAAGTTACTTCAGCCCATCAGTCTAACCATTCTAATCACCTAGGACAGCCTAAGCCCATCATTCTAATCCCCTAGGACAGCCTGGCAGAACCGTCAGCCTCGATCTTCCCGTGTTATCCATCCCTGTTGCCCTACCACGCGTAAATAGCCTCATTTCTTCAGCCCTCCATGGCAACCCCAAGAAACCTCCCAGTGACTCCCACTCTAACGCTCACCCTCCTGCTGATTCTAAACCCACCCGCCACAGCAATCTGCAGGCACCTACAGGGTCGGAGTCTAGAATAGGAGCAGGGATCAGGAGGAAGGGGAGATACCCCATAACAAATGGGCCACTGAATCCTCTCTCCCGCGCACCGCTGCTTGAACCCCACGTAGGGTCTACCACAGCACAAACATTCAAACAGTATGTGGAATACTCCCAGTGTGGCCTGTTTTCTCCTGTCTCTTATCCCAAAGGTTAGGTTGACGTTCGGTTTTGTTTGAAAGTGCCTGGACTGAATCATCTGAATAATTTAGTTTTGGATCCCTGGGGTACAAGATAAAAATGCAGTTGGACTGGAAAGAAGAGCTAGCGGGTGCTCAAAGCCATTCTAGCTTCAAAAGCTGAACTTCTCTCTTTTCCGTATCTCTACCCGCCCCGGAAAAGCTTAGGGTCCCTCCCTAAAAGCACACCACCAGCCCAGACCCCAGGCACCCATCATCCCTGACATCCCAGCGCGCCGTGAGCCCTCAGCTTCCCGGAGGAACAGAGAAACTCGCCCATTTGCCAACAGCTCCCATGCCCAAACGGACCTGCCAGCGAGGCAGCCGAGCCTGGCCCTAGAACCCGGGCGGCCGTGCGGCCAGAGAATGGAGGCGAGCCCCGGCCCGGTGCCCACACGGTTCCATGCCCTCCCGCCAGTGTGCGCGCGGCGCCCGTCACACCGCTTGCTCGCGGGAGAAGCCCCAAGGCTCCCGGTGCAGGGAGAGACGCCCGGGCTGGAGCGCCCCGGCCGTATTGGCCACCGAGTTCTTCAGCTGCTTGATGACCACGAAGAGCAGGAGGAAAAGTAAGAAGAGCAGAAAGAAGAAGAGGGCCAGGTAGAGCAGAAAGTTGAGCTCCCACTCCATGCTGGAGGCGCCGGCGCTCAGCAGCCGTGCGCGCTCGGCGCCGGTTGCCTTTGCCGGTGAGGCGCGCCTGCAGGGTCCCACCTCCAGGCTCCTCCCGCCCGCGCAAGGGCGCCTCGTCTTGGGCCACGGTTCGGAGGTCCACACGCAGCCTCGTCCAGCTCAGAGGAAACGCGCCAAGGAGCCAGTGTAACCCTGGCTCCCACCCTCCCAGTAGGCACAACAGCCTCTCTACGCCAAGATCCTCTCCAGAGCTCTTGGGGACATGAGCAGATTTTTCTAGGTTCGAACTTCAGTGGGTGGAGACACCAGCGGGTGTTGGGGCTGATGTTTTGCAAATGATTTTAAGATTTCCACTTCCAACATCTAGTGGGGTCTCTACCCTTTCCCCTTTCTAGTAGATTTGTTTCGTTATTTTCCCTTGTCCAGGGTTTCCCAAAGGGCAGGCAAAGCCATGGCCCAGAGACCCAAAAGCGACAGCGAAGGCGGGGTCCAAAGGGCTGTGAGATGACTTAAGGGTGCCTGAGTGAATGCCAATTCAAGCTGCCTTGCTCTTCAGACTTGCAAATGTCCTCAGTATAGAGCGGCACTCATTTAGAAAAGCATTAAAGAGAAAAATGTATTTCTAGTTAAACTGTACAAAGCCCTCTGAGGTCGACTGAGAATCCAATTTCTTTGGTGGAAAACAAAAACAACACAAAAAACAATTTACTTAAAATGCTTCCTTAAGCCCCTACCACCTCTCTGTAATTAAGATTACCCACAGCCCATATGGTACAGCTCTGAAAAAAAATCCAGTTTATCTACCACTGTGTAACAAATTACCCAAGAACTAAGCGGCTCAAAACAACATAAACGTTGTTCATAGCTCACAGTTTCTGTGGGTCAATAATTTGGGAGCACTTTGCTGGGTGATTCTGACTTGGGGTTTCTTATGAGCCCACCATCAGATGTTAGCCCAAGAGGCAGTCCTCTGAAGGCTTGTCGGGAGCTGGAGAATCCACTTCCGGGGTAGCTGACTTGCATGGCTGGCAAGTGGTGCTGGCTGTCGGGGGTCTCAGTTCCTTCCAGTGTGGGCTTCCCCACAGGGCTGCTTGGGTGTTTGCACAGCCCTCTGCCTGCAACCTGCAAAGCACAGGATCCCAGAGCTGAGGGCACTTCCCCCAGGGGTCCGAAAGGAGGCAGAAGCTGTAGCGCCGCCGTTAACAGTTGGCTTCAGAAGGCAGACGCTGTCACTCCTGCAGTACGGAATCGGTCGCACAGGTCAGCCCTCTTCGATGTAGGGGACATTGGTGGCCAACGTGGGGTACAGCTATCAAAGCTGCTAACACAATTGGTCATCACTGCCCACTCTGTGAGCCTCCGACTTTATTCCATTCCTTATTTGTGAAGACACAAGAGAGGCCCCTGAAATGAATTTGGGGAATAAGGGCTGATGTACAACATCCCAGATTATTTAATGGGCTGTCTGCAATAAGTGGCTCTCTCAGTAAAGGCAGGGGGTTCAAAGAAATAGGATGGCATGGGAAAAGCTGTGAACTGGAAATCTCAAAGTCCCAATTCTAGTCTCAGCTCCACATGGCAGGGGTCACTTCAGCTCTTGGACTCTCCATCCCCTCAACTGTTACATATCTTGCTTCCCTTTTTCTTGAGTTTGTTGTGAGGATCAAAAATGATTGGGATGTTGAGTAAGAATGTGTTTTGCTAAATAAATGACAGACACTATTATTATTCTGTTGCTGAGAGTCCCCATTTTACTGCTTTGCAAAATCCCCAGGCCCTAGGCCTCTCCACCAAGCATCTTACTGTGTAAGGAATCTCTCAAGTCTCTCTGTTTCTCTCAATAACATTACTGATCCACTTCATGGGCAATAAAATGCTGGAACTGGCTCAAAGCTTTTTTCAAAAATTTTGCAAGCCATGTGCTAAAATACAGCTATCATTAAAAATGAAATTGTTCAAGTGCACGCATGAGTGCTCAATCATGTCCTACTCTTTGTGACCCCATGGACTGTAGCCCACCAGGCTCCTCTGTCCATGGGACTTCCCAGGCAAGAATCCTGGAGTGGGTTGCCATTTCCTCCTCCAGGGGATCTTCCCAACCCAGGAATGGAACCCATGTCTCCTGTGGCTCCTGCACTGGCAGGCAGATTCTTTACCACTTGAGCCACCTGGTCATTCCCTTATTGTATAAACTTACAATTAAATAAATTATGTTAACAAAGGTAAGGAATACTCAAAACTCATCACTTCCTAATTACTTCACCAGACTTTACTATCATCTATGCATTGGAGGTTATATATCTGTCCGAGCTATATACCTGAAATGTTACATAGTGGTACACTATTGTGTATCTCCAGCCGCTCTGATGTCATGGAGGTAGCTTGAAATTGGCCACAGTAGGAGCATCTGCCCTGTGGAAATGTATAAGTGCTACAAATCAGGGCCAGAGAACCAGTTGTTAAACATTTACCAGCATATCACTCCTCATAGAGTTACTGAGGAAAATCTGAAGTCTTACATGAGTAAAGCAGATAGCTGTGATTTTTTTTTTTACTACCCAGAATCCACACACCTCTGCTCTAGGCACCACATATTCCGACCGGTAGAATTCTCTATTTTATGTACTGTTGGCAAAAGGACAGACCCCAGTGACTGCTCTCCATTGCCACCTCCCACTGTGGAAATCAAGTAGGTCAGATACATCTTCTACCCACTCCTGATACAGTGAAGGGAGGGCAGGAAGAGCCTTGCCAGGTCTCACCCACGTTTCCTTGGTTCCAGGACTCCGAAGCTTGGGAGCAGATGGGCCAGGACAAAAGTTTGGAGGTCAGATGCATTAAGGGCAGAGGGGCTCCCAGGCCAGCCCAGCCCCTGGGGGACAGGCACGGCTCTTGCTGCTGCGTCTGCGGCATCCTTGGCTCCTGCCCTTTTTCTAAACTGCCTCTTTCCTATTCTCTGAACCCCCACTGGCTCTCCAGTAAATCTCTTTATTGCAGAAAAGCATTAGTGGTTAATGACAGCTTGCAGACGAGAATACTGACTGAAAAAGGAAGTATGACGTACACACTTTGCATATGTCAAGCACTCATAACCAACAAGGTGTCTGGCAGAAAAGGCATATGCCACTTGGCACATTGCCACTGGATAGTCACGCTGTTAAAGGATGGACATTGAGGCACACAGAGGTGCAGTGACCTGCCCAAGACCACACAGCTGCTAAGCGGCAGGCTGCATTCTCAACCCTTATTTATTTCATGGGGGAAAGTGCTCTATTCTTGTCTTTGACTGTCAAATCAATGAGTGTTGTTTTCTTTTTGAGTGTCAAACTTGAAAGAAACAAAGAGACACATACCTTCTGCTTACATATATCTCATCTCCTTCCTTTGAAATCTTGAAGGTTGAAGCTTCAAATGAACCCGTGTTTCCCTACAGAATGCCGAGGAAAGAGGCCAAGAAATGAGGATTTTATGTCACCAAACTCAAATCCACTTCAGCCTTCCTAACTGTAACTATTTAGATTATCCATTTATCTCAGCAGCTTAAATGAATTTATAAATATTGACTAATAAATCCTCATATTCACTCTCAATAAAATTTGTATTTAAAATAATATTGCTGCCACAAAAATAACATATTACATTTATTAGATGCTCCCAATGTTTTTTAGCCTCTGGTCATATTTATATATCTCATAAGATGGTCTCAATTTCAGTTCACATTATTACAAGTGACTCCATAGGAATAAGATACCATCTTTCTCCACCTAAATATGCATTGAATAGAAATCCTTAGAAAGCAAATCCATGAATTTAAAAAACCAGAAGGACACTCGCTGTAGATAAGAGCTTGACCAGTTCCATCATTTAAAGAGAAAGTCCTGGTGCACACACTGGTAAGGTGGAATTGCACTGCCCACAGAGGGGACCCTGCATATCCTTTAATAACACAGCAAGCCTCATCCACCACTCAGAGGCACAATTTCAACTCCTCCATCCCCTCTTCAGGAGTCTCAAAACAACTGCTCCAAGTCCCTGCCCATGGACATCCATGGTGTGTAGCAGGATGGGGCTCTCCAACCCTTTGCCTCCTTTGTTCTTCCTTACCCTCACCTCTGAAAGCAAGGGGGGTCTTTTATCATAAGGAGCATCAAAGGTGTTTATGGGAAGTGATTAACAGTAACAGAAGAGGCTGCCCTGTAACTATGTGTCTCTAAAGAGCCTGGAGCCCTAAGAAGACACTCAGAAAGGGCTGTAAAATCTGTCAAGATCCCAGGATGGAACCTACCTACTGGGGGCACCTGCTAGTTAGAAGCAACTTCCCTAATACAAAGGCAGGGTAAGAGTAGGAGATAGAGAAAAAGACATTTGCAGGTAGCTTCACAAGGCCGACTCAATTTGGCCTGAAATAAATCCAAAGGAAATGAAAAAAATATTGTGCACCACGGCCTCAAAATGTATTATTGATCATGATTAGTAACACTGGGTCTTTAAGTAACAGATACTGTGGACCATACAAATTGGGTCATTGGTTTCTGCTTAGATGGAATGTCTTTTAAAGTGCCCGTCTGTGTGCTGGGAATGAGGTCCATGCTCTAGGGAAGTTTCCAGGCCCTAAGCAGCTCTGTCCTAGCTAGTCAGGGCCTGAATCTGTCCTAGTGATCCTGGCAACTCTGAATGGCTCAAAACTATCCACATTCCTTCAACGCCTTATCTCCCTTGCCCCTGCCTCACATACAGATATAACACCATATTCATCTGGGCCTCCCTGGAATTGCCTTTTATATACTTTATCATCCCTAAACCCTCAAGATCAGAATTAGAAAATCTATGAGAATGTTCACTACTGTAGGAGAGAAAAGTGAGTTGTTCTATCATGGCGAGTCATCTAAAGTTAATCAACAGTAACTGTAACATTCCAACACCCTCATCTCTTCCCCCATTCCATCCCAAAAAGAATGAGCTGGGCAGTTTTGCAATGCTTACAAAATGAGCTATAAGGAAATACATAAAATGTGCATGATGGGCTGCTTAAATCTGATATAAACATTTAGAAATTCCAGTGAGTGGGAAGGAGGGAAGGAAGGAAGTTTAGAAGGAAATTTAGAAGTTTAGAAGGAAGGAAATCTATGGGCGAAATTTATTTGAGGGGCATGGTGGAGATCATGCTATGTGGTACACCATGAATCCAGGATTCACCACTAAGAATAATTCTATGGAAACAATCACAACAGCAACTCTAGATCTCGTCCTTAGCTTCAAATGTCTCCAAACACAAAGGAAGATACCCAAGTCTGTCTAATATTAAAAAAGAAAATATTAAGTGACAGATGTGGTAACATCCAAATGCTATTTCTTTAATTCAGACTCTTTCCAGCAAGTTGGAACATTGGAGAAAGCTGATGTGACTGTGACTGACCCTCGACTTGATCATTACCATGTCATGCGGCAAAATGAAACGCCTGAGCATTATAGAAAGCAATATGCCCTTTGTTCAGCACAACTTTAATAATGACAGTGGTGAAACTGTCACCACTAATGGAAGGTCCGCAAGCTTCTATGTGAGCTGATAATGATCAGAGCTGTGGGCTTGCAGAATAATGTACATACACAGGGCTAAAACTGGATTGCCCCAGGGGAAAAAAGAATTAGGAAAAAGTAGAATTTGTTGTCATGCATACTCCCCTAGTGAAAGGCCACCTTGTGAGCTCTGACAACCCAACAAGCAGGGCCTGCATTCCCAGACCTGGGGTCCAAGCCGTCCTCCAGGCACACACAGACACAGGGGTGCACACTGGCGGTGGCAGACCTGGGCCCCAGCCCAGTATACCCGTCCCTGTGCTATACACTGTACGGTGTTCCCAGCCTGATGGGCTTGGACACGCATCCTGGCCTCGATTCTTGCTAGCTGGGTGACCTTGGACATCCCTGGTTGCCTACCAAGCACCTCATATCTCTTTCTTACTAATAGAATCCTGCTGTTTTTCAAACTGGAACTACACCTTCAGCTCTTCTGGGTCTCTAGCTCACTGACTGTGGACCTTCTCGGCCTCCATAATGACATGAGCCAATTCGTTATAATAAACCATATCTATCTGTCTCTATCTCACTAGATTTCCTATTTTCTGCTGTTTTTCTGGAGATCTTTGACTAATACATATTCCATTCTATATGTTTACCATCCATATAAATATGTTTTATTTTGAGTAAAATAAGAGCATTACCACATGATCTAAAGTATTTAAATAATCTACTTTGACTGTATGCTATAAGAAGGCATGTACATATCCTTCCTAAAGAACTATTTCCTGAAGAGTTGAATATTCTTAATGCAGAAAATCACACTGCTATTTCGTATATGTGAAAAATAATTTTCCTTGGGGTTTTCTGTAGTTAGAGAGGCCAGTTCCACAGTGGTTAAGGTGTAGGCCTAGTATTATTGCCTCTGTGATATGTCATATTAGAAGGCCTGCTATCGTAAATGCTGGTTGGAATCTACAACAGAAACTCTTGGTGAGAGACTAAGGCCTTCACTAGGAAATATACCTGGATATTCCTTTTGTAATCATCATCATAAACCAGCCAACAAATGACTGCTTACCCAAGCTTCCCTCTGGCTTTTGCATCATCTGTGAACCAATCCGAGGACTCTCCTAACCTCCTATGCAACCCCCCCCCGCCCCCCCCCCCCGTAGAAATTGTTACTTCCGACTGGAGACTGCTGGCTTGGGACAGGCAAAGCCTCTGTACTGCTTCATTCACTTTCTTTTAACTTAAGGAACTGAGCATCTAAACACCAGGAGGGCAGCATCCTGGAGACAGCAACCTTGAAGGCACATTTTGAAGAATTTAAATGTTACAGATTATAACTTCAGCAGTATAGAGATCATCCCATCATTTCCTATGCCCTGTGGAACACTGTAAACAGAGAAAGCTCAGGATGTGTGTGAAACTGGCGGCACTCGACTACTAATACCGTCATGAGATTTTCTTCTGCTCTTGCGGATACTGTTGCTTGAACTGAGTGATGTGATTACCGTGATTACTCAATAATGAAAACGAAGCTCTGCGGCATCTGGAAAAAACGTATACTCCTTGTTGGCTGTTGCGCACCTGTCCCTTCCGTGTGCCCTTCCTAATCATGGTCTCTTCATGTGCTGTATGGCTGCGCAGGCGGGCTCTGACTGTCACTAGACACCGCCAAGAATTGCACTTCTCCACCCACCCTCTTCTCACCTATGAGAAGGAAGAACACACAACTCATTATACAAAACTCAGCACCTGCTACCGACATATTTTTTGGTTCTTCATGTTTTCTTCTACCTTGTGTATTTCTTCGGATGAAAAAGTCTGTTCCTAGAAGAAAACAGCCATTTATCAGCTTTGTCGTTTTTGCTGATACCTTAGCTATACTTGCCAGTTTGATTTTCCTCCTCCTTTTCCACATTTCTTCAACTTTTCTGTTGTTGTGGAAAGAACACTGGTGGGAAACAAAGGCCTGGCTAACC
The DNA here is from genome assembly GCF_910594005.1 of Cervus elaphus. Classification (NCBI taxonomy): domain Eukaryota; kingdom Metazoa; phylum Chordata; class Mammalia; order Artiodactyla; family Cervidae; genus Cervus; species Cervus elaphus. Next base: position 3,873,632 of record NC_057831.1, on the reverse strand, counting down.
ATCCCATGCTTGCAGAGCCATGTTAACTCTGGGCATGTCTTTAACTTCTCTATGCTTCTGCTTTCTAAATTAGGGGACTTGAACATAACGATAGCCATGTCCCTTCTGGTCCCCAAATGCAAATGACTTATCATTTTTACTGCCCAAACCAGGGGTGGTGGAAGAGTGAAATTATGCTCCCAGTTGTCATGATGATGGAGTAGACTTGGAACCCAGGGCGCCTTCTTTCAGGAAAGCAATTTGCTCTGGGAAGGGCTTCTGACACATTAACAGGAGAGGTTAGCGAACCACTGCTCATTGCTCAACCCCCACCATGACATTTTTCCTTTTAACTTTAAGGAAGCAAAGCTTCTCACATGTAACCAACAGATCAGTGGCTCCCCAAAGCAGCCACTTTTTTCACTATGTGCAGGACTCAGCACAACCGGGGTTCCTTCTAAACGGAAAATCATGCTACAAAGCATCACTGAACAACGCAGAACTTACCCAAGGAAGAATTTAGACTGCGGAGCCAACAAACATGCACTGGACATTTCTGCTGCTCCCAAAGGCCCTGATGGGCTGTTGGGACAACTTCAGCTGTACACTCCTATTAACCCTTTCTTCCCCAGAGTCATTATTTTTCCTACTTGCTTTCTTTGTTAGGCAGGAAACCTGAGCACCAATCTGAGCTAGCTTCTAACTGTAAGTTTATCAAATTCTCTTTTAAAGTTCCTGCCCACAGGAATTCTATCAGCTGCCAAGAAGATATTTTTTCCCATGAGTATTACATGTAACTCTTGAACCTCTCTGATCAAGCCCAAATAATTTCCAAATAAGAAAGTATGTGTGAGAAGGATTATTATATTAAGAAGACCTCCCAGGTAAGGTGCTGAGGATGGACGTCATGTCAGCGCAACCGCAGGCACTGTGTATCTTCTCCTTCAGATTAGAATGAGTGAAACGCCACTGTACAGGCTTAAACATGAAGCCTTCTAAATACCCAGCACCCCAAGAAAAAGGTTTTATTAGTTTTTATCTAATTTTGAACCAAAATTGATCTCATCATAAAGATTATTTAATACTAAAGAGTGTTGAGTGCTTTTGTTATTAAGCAGTTGACAGTCCATTATTATATCAATATATTGTCTTTAACATTACAATAACCATTTAATGACAGTATTATAAAGCTTGGAGAAGGCAATGGCAACCCACTCTGGTATTCTTGCCTGGAAAATCCCATGGGTGGAGAAGCCTGGTAGGCTACAGTCCGTGGGGTCGCAGAGAGTCGGACACGACTGAGCGACTTCACATCACATCACATCACATTATAAAGCTAGTGTATTTGGGGTGCTATTTGATATTCATGCTTTTCCAGTGAGGTTTACCCTACCAAGGAAATAATGGGACAACATTTGCACTCCACCTCAACACAAGCAGAATATTAATTTAAAGAACAACAGTTTGCTCATCAAACTATTGATAATCATGTTTGTTAAACAGTTCATGCTTAATGGCAGTGCGTTTCTAAAACAAGTCTACACTGTGATTTTTTAAAAATAAATACCATGAAATTAAATTGTGAAATAAACCTTGCAAAGATGTCAAAATTATACTCTCCAGTTACTGAAATACATAAGGGATAAAATAATTCTCTTTTTAATGAAAAACACTCTTTTCCTAAAGCTTTCCTAAAGAAAATAAATGCACAAATTGTTTAAACTTACTGCTGTGGATACAAGTTTCTCAAAATTTAATATTAATCTATGCATCTAGCATGTTTTAAAAGGACATAGAATTAAGCATTGCTTCATAATCGAGTATGGTGATTAAGTGCCTGGGTTCTAAAGCCAGGCTGCTTGAATTAATAAGTCTTGGCTTCCCTGACCAGTATGTGACTTCAACTCTGTGACTTAGTTGCCTCGTCTGTAAAATGGAGGTAGGAATGATACCCTCAACTTCGGGTTGTGGTGAAGATTAAATGGATTAATACCTATTAAGAGCTCAGAACACTTCCAAAAAAGTGGTAAGTGCCAATAAAAGCTAACTATTATTCTCATTACTATTTCACACGTCAGGATGGTAACAGCAGCGGCAGTGCTGATCTGTGATTACATAAACCACTGTGTGATTCACTGCCTACCTCACTGATCACATCTGGCAGTGTCTCCAGGTCATGTTTCTGCTATTACATTTATAGCTTTTTCTCCTGATGTTTAAACTGTTGATACATCCAGAATTTAATTTTTGGTGAAGTGTAAGGTAGAGATCCACCCATATTTTTTCCATATGACTACCCTGTTTTCCCCGAACCTTTGTTCAATGAATAACTCATTTTTCATACTACATTTCTGTGTCTATTCATCTCCCATAACCTTAAACCAAATCTTCAAACTAGGTTTCAGTTACGCTTGAGGATACATGAAGACTTTCTAAATGGCACACGGGCATGGATGGTTTTGGTGGTCATGTACAGATCTTCAACTTCCACTTACATTTTCCTAAAATCGTTTGCCTAGGAAGATGCCAGTCACCAAGGATCTCTCTCTTTCTCTCTTTTAAAAAATAGACTGTTTTTAATAGCAGTTTCAGATACAAAGTAAACCTGACTAGAAAAGTACAGTTCCATGCACCCCTGGCCCCAACACAGGCACAGCAAGCCCCACCCTCAGTGCCCGCCACCAGAGGGCCCGCTTTGTTACAAGTGCTGAATACGCAGGGACGCACTACCACCCGTGGTCCACAGTTCACATTAAAGTTCACTCTTCACATTGGACATTCAGTGGATTTTGACAAAAATAATGACATGTATTCACCATGACACTATCATACAGGATAGTTTCCCTGCCCTAAAAATCCTGTCTTCTGCCTGTTCACTCCTCTCTCTCCCATCTTTACCCTGGCAATCACTGATCTTTTTAGTCTCCACAGTTTTGTCTTCTCCAGAATGTCATAGTTGGAAACATACAGCATGTAGCTTTTTTCAGATTGGTATCTTTCACCTTCCAATGTCAAGGGTCTCTTCTCATATTCCTCTTTCCAAATTTCCTCCCATTTCAACAAGAAAGCCGTATCTCTTACCTAGTCCTAATCTTAATACTGTACTTTGCCAAATGAATAATCCTTTAAACAACTCCTTTAATGAGGAAACCATAACGCATTCTCCCCTGCAAATCTCATCAACAAATACATTTCTAGTAAATTTTACTATTTAGGTGACAAGGAACATACCCTTTGTCTGCTGAAAGGCTTCAGTAGCTCTATCTCCCTGCCCCACTAGACAGCCTAGCAATGATTCAGTTAAAAATATTGGGAAGTAGCTTCTAGCTGAGGTCAACCTCACTAAGCTCCAACTAGTTCTCTCTTCCAAGAAAGTCATCTCACCTCTAGGAAGCCCCTGTTGCTACATAGTTAAACAAATGACTTCTGTCCATTCTCAGTGCCATAATTTTACATAAATGGGGTCCTAGGTCTAAATGCCTCTAATGGCAAGATGAGAGATGGAGAAATCCTGTGTGCTCTTCTGCTGTGTCTTAGATGTAAGACTTCCCATTAAGCCTTGCTGCATATCTCCTGTGTGTGTTGTTTGGGGACATTAGTGCCAACTAAAATTCATCAAATAATTGTTTATCAGAATTCATAATTTATGACATTCTAATCAAATGTGTATTACTATGTGTATCATAGAATACATATATGAGGTGAAAGCAGCATGATATGAATGCCAGTAAAGCAAATTCAATAGAAAAGCCTATTCAATTCAGTTCAGTTCAGTCGCTCATTTGTGTTTGACTCTTTGCAACCCTATGGACCGCAGCACGCCAGGCTTCCCTGTCCATCAACAACTCCCAGAGCCTGCTCAAACTCATCTCTGTCAGCTCAGTGATGCCATCCAACCATGTCATCATCTGTTGTTCCCTTCTCCTCCTGCCTTCAATTTTGCCCAGCATCAGGGTCTTTTCCAATGATTCAGTTCTTTGTATCAGGTGGCCAAAGTATTGGAGTTCCATCTTCAGCATCAGCCCTTCCAATAAATACTCAGGACTGATTACCTTTAGAATTGACTGCTTTGATCTCCTTTCAGACCAAGGGGCTCTCAAGAGTTTTCTCCAACTCCACAGTTCAAAAGCATCAATTCTTCGGCACTCAACTTTCTTTATAGTCCAACTCTCACCCCCATACATGGCTACTGGAAAAACCATAGCTTTGACGAGACAGACCTTTGTTGGCAAAGTAATACTTTGCTTTACAGAATTTTGTTGTTCTTTGTCAAACACCAACATGAATCAGCCATAGGTATACGTATATCACTTACCTTTTGAACCTCCCTCCCATCTCCCTCCCCACCCCACTCCTCTAGGTTGATACAGAGCTCCTGTTTGAGTCTCCTGAGACATAGAGCAAATTCCCGTTGGCTATCTATATTACACATGGTAATGTAAGTTTCTATGTCACTCTCTCCACACACCTCACCCTCTCCTCCTTTCTCCCCAAGTCCATAAGTCTATCCTCTATGCTTGTTTCTCCATTGCTGCCCTGCAAATAAATTCTTCAGTACCATTTTTCTAGATTCCATATATATGCATTAGAATATATTTCTCTTTCTCTTTCTGACTTACTTCACTCTTTATAATAGGTTCTAGGTTCATCCACCTCATTAGAACTGACTCAAATGTATTCCCTTTTATGACTAATATTCCATTCTGTATATGTACCACAATTTCTTTATCCATTCATCTGTTGATGGACATCCAGGTCACTTCCATGTTCTAGCTATTGTAAATAGTGCTGCAATGAACTATGGGATACATGTGTCTTTTTCCATTTTGATTTCCTCAGGGTATATGCCTAGGAGTGGGGTTCCTGGGTCATATGGTGTGGTTTTATTCCTAGTTTTTTAAGGAATCTCCATATCGTCTTCCATAGTGGCTGTAAATGTATATTTACATTCCCACCAACAGTGCAAGAGTGTCCCCTTTTCTCCACACCCTCTCTAGCATTTATTGTTTGTAGACTTTTTGATGGTGGCAATTCTGACTGGTGTGAGGTGATATCTCATTGTAGTTTTGATTTGCATTTCTCTAATAATAAGGAGGAGGGTGAAAAAGTTGGCTTAAAGCTCAACATTCAGAAAACTAAGATCATGGCATCTGGTCCCATCACTTCATGGGAAATAGATGGGGAAACGATGGAAACAGTGTCAGACTTTATTTTTTTTGGCTCCAAAATCACTGCAGATGGTGACTGCAGCCATGAAATTAAAAGACACTTACTCCTTGGGAGGAAAGTTATGACCAACCTAGGTAGCATAGTCAAAAGCAGAGACATTACTTTGCCAACAAGGGTCCATCTAGTCAAGGCTATGGTTTTCCCAGTAGTCATGTATGGATGTGAGAGTTGGATGGTAAAGAAAGCTAAGTGCTGAAGAATTGATGTTTTTTAACTGTGGTGTTGGAGAAGACTCTTGAGAGTCCCTTGGGCTGCAAGAAGATCCAACCAGTCCATCCTAAAGGAGATCAGTCCTGGGTGTTCATTGGAAGGACTGATGCTGAAGCTGAAACTCCAATACTTTGGCCACCTCATGTGAAGAGTTGACTCATTGGAAAAGACCCTGATGCTGGGAGGGACTGGGGGCAGGAGAAGGGGATGACAGAGGATGAGATGGCTGGATGGCATCACCGACTCGATGGACACGGGTTTGGGTAAACTCCAGGAGTTGGTGATGGACAGAGAGGCCTGCGGTTCATGGTGTCACAAAGAGTCAGACACAAGTGAGCAACTGAACTGAACTGAATAATAAGCAATGTTGAGCATCTTTCATGTTTTTGTTAGGCATCTGTATGTCTTCTTTGGAGAAATGTCTGTTTAGGTTTTTTTCCCACTTTTTGATTGGGTTGTTTTTCTGGTATTGAGTTGTATGAGCTGCTTATATATTTTAGAAATTAATCCTTTCAGCTGCTTCATTTGCTATTATTTTCTCCCATTCTGCGGGTTGTCATTTCACCTCACTTATAGTTTCCTTTGCTGTGAGAAAGTTTTTAAGCTTAATCAGGTCCCACCTGTTTACTTTTGTTTTTATATCCATTACTCTAGGAGGTAGGTCATAGAGGATCTTGCTTTGATTTATGTCATTGAGTGTTCTGCCTATTCCTCTAAGAGTTTTATAGTTTCTGATCTTAACATTTAGGCCTTTAATCCATTTTGAGTTTATGTATGGTGTTAGGAAGTGTTCTAATTTCATTCTTTTACATGTAACTGTTCAGTTTGCCCAACACCATTTATTGAAGAGGCTGCCTTTGTCCCATTGTATATTCTTGCCTTCTTTGTCAAAAACAAGGTACCCATAGGTGCATGGGTTTATTTCTGGGCTTTCTATCTTGCTCCATTAGTATATATTTCTGTTTTTGTGCCAGTACCACACTGTCTTGATGACTGTAGCTTTGTAGTATAATCTGAAGTCGGGAAGGTTGATTCCTCCAGCTCCACTCTTCTTTCTCAAGATTGCTTTGGCTATTTGGGGTTTTCCGTGTTTCCATATGAATTATGAAATTTTTTGTTCTAGTTCTGTGAAAAATGACATTGATAATTTGATATGGATCACACTGAATCTGTAGATTGCATTTGGTAGTATAATCATTTTCATAATATTGTTTCTTGCTACCCAGGAACATGGAACATCTCTCCATCTGTTTATATCGTCTTTGATTTCTTTCATCAGTGTCTTACAATTTTCTGTGTACAGTTCTTTTGTCTCCTTAGGTAAGTTTATTCCTAGATATTTTATTCTTTTTGTTGCAATGGTGAGTGGGATTGATTCCTTAATTTCTCTTTCTGCTTTTTCATTGTTAGTATATGCAAATGCAAGTGATCTCTGTGTATTGATTTTGTATCCTGTGACTTTCTTAAAGTCACTGATTAGCTCTAGTAATGTTTTGATACTATCTTTAGGGTTTTCTATGTACAGTATCATGTCATTTGCAAACAGTGAGAGCTTTACCTCTTCTTTTCCAATCTGGATTCCTTTTATATCTTTTTCTTCTCTGATTGCTATAGCTAGGACTTCCAGAACTATGTTGAATGATAGTGGTGAAAGTGCACCCTTGTCTTATTCTTGATCTTAGGGGTGATGCTTTCAGTTTTTTTTTAAAGACTCATTTTTCTTTCTTCAATTTATTTATTTTCAGTTCAGTTCAGTTCAGTTCAGTCGCTCAGTTGTGTCCGACTCTTTGCAACCCCATGAATCGCAGCACACCAGGCCTCCCTGTCCATCACCAACTCCTGGAGTTTACCCAAATCCATGTCCATAGAGTCGGTGATGCCATCCAGCCATCTCATCCTCTGTCATCGCCTTCTCCTCCTGCCCCCAATCCCTCCCAGCATCAGGGTCTTTTCCAATGAGTCAACTCTTCACATGAGGTGGCCAAAGTATTGGAGTTTCAGCTTCAGCATCAGTCCTTCCAATGAACACCCAGGACTGATCTCCTTTAGGATGGACTGTTTGGATCTCCTTGCAGTCCAAGGGACTCTCAAGAGTCTTCTCCAACACCATAGTTCTAATGCATCAATTTTTCGGTGCTCAGCTTTCTTTACCATCCAACTCTCACATCCATACATGACCACTGGAAAAACCATAGCCTTGACCAGATGGACCTTTGTTGGCAAAGTAATGTCTCTGCTTTTTAATATGCTATCTAGGTTGGTCATAACTTTCCTTCCAAGGAGTAAGCGTCTTTTAATTTCATGGTTGCAGTCACCATCTGCAGTGATTTTGGAGACCCAAAAAATAAAGTCTGACACTGTTTCTACTGTCTCCCATCTATTTCCCATGAGGTGATGGGACCAGATGCCATGATCTTAGTTTTCTGAATGGTAAGTTTTAAGCCAACTTTTTCACTCTCCTCTTTCACTTTCATCAAGAGGCTTTTCAGTTCCTCTTCACTCTCTGCCATAAGGGTGGTGTCATCTGCATATCTGAGGTTATTGATATTTCTCCCAGCAATCTGGATTCCAGCTTGTGCTTCTTCCAGCCCAGAGTTTCTCATGATGTATTCTGCATATAAGTTAAATAAGCAGGGTGACAATACACAGCCTTGACGTACTCCTTTTCCTATTTGGAACCAGTCTGTTGTTCCGTGTCCAGTTCTAACTGTTGCTTCCTGACCTGCATACAGGTTTCTGAAGAGGCAGGTCAGGTGGTCTGGTATTCCCATCTCTTTCGGAATTTTCCACAGTTTATTGTGATTCACACAGCCGAAGGCTTTGGCGTAGTCAATAAAGCAGAAATAGATGTTTTTCTGGAACTCTCTTGCTTTTTCAACGACCCAGCGGATATTGGCAATTTGATCTCTGGTTCCTCTGCCTTTTCTAAAACCAGCTTGAACGTCTGGAAGTTCTTAGTTCATGTATTACTGAAGCCTGGCTTGGAGAATTTTGAGCATTACTTTAGTAGCGTGTGAGATGAGTGCAATTGTGTGGTAGTTTGAGCATTCTTTGGGATTGCCTTTCTTAGGGATTGGAATGAAAACTGACCCTTTCCAGACCTGTGGCCACTGCTGAGTTTTCCAAATTTGCTGGCACATTGAGTGCAGCACTTTCACAGCATCATCTTTCAGTATTTGAAATAGCTCAACTGGAATTCCATCTCATCCACTAGCTTTGTTCATAGTGATGCTTTCTAAGGCCCACTTGACTTCGCATTCCAGGATGTCTGGCTCTAGGTGAGTGATCAAACCATTGTGAATATCTGGCTCGTGAAGATCTTTTTTGTACAGGTCTTCTGTGTATTTTTGCCACCTCTTCTTAATGTCTTCTGCTTCTGTTAGGTCCATACCATTTCTGTCCTTTATCGAACCCACCTTTGCCTGAAATGTTCCCTTGAGATCTCTAATTTTCTTCAAGAGATCTCTAGTCTTTCCCATTCTGTTGTTTTCCTCTATTTCTTTGCATTGATCACTGAGAGAGGCTTTCTTATCTCTTCTGGCTATTCTTTGGAACTCTGCATTCAAATGGGAATATCTTTCCTTTTTTTATTTTCTTTTATTTATTTTAGTTGGAGGCTAATTATTTTACAATATTGTGGTGGTTTTTGCCATACATTGATATGGATCAGCCATGGGTTTACATGTGTTCCCCATCCTGAATCCCACTCCCACCTCCCTCCCCATCCCATCCCTCTGCGTCATCCCAGTGCATCAGCCCTGAGCACCTTGTCTCATGCATCAAACCTGGTCCGGCGATCTGTTTCACATATGACAATATACAGGTTTCAATGCTATTCTCTCAGATCATCTAACCCTCACCTTCTCCCGCAGAGTCCAAAAGACTGTTTTATACATCTGTGTCTCTTTTTCTGTCTCACATATAGGGTTATCATTACCATCTTTGATGCTTTCAATTTTTCACCATTGAGAACAATGTTTGCTGTAGGCTTATCATATATGGCCTTTACCACATTGAGGTAGGTTCCTTCTATGCCCATTTTTTGAAGAGCTTTAATCATAAATGGGTGCTGAATTTTGTCAAAGGTTTTTTCTGCATCTACTGAGATGACTATATGATCATTATTTTTTAATTTGTTAATATGGTGTATCACATTAATTGATTTGCATATATTGAGGCATCCTTGCATTCCTGGAATAAACCTAACTTGATCATGGTGTATGAGCTTTTTGATGGGTTGCTGAATTCTCTTTGCTAAAAGTTTTTGAGGGTTTTTGAATGTATGTTCATCAGTGATATTGGCCTGTAGTTTTCTTTTTGTGTGTTGTCTTTGTCTGGTTTTGGTATCAGGGTGATGGTGGCCTTGTAGAATGAGTTTGGAAATGTTCCTTCCTCTGCAATTTTCTGAAAGAGTTTTAGAAGGATAGGCATTAGCTCTTCTCTGAATGCTTGATAGAATTCTCCTGTGAAGCCATCTGGCCCTGGCCTCTTGTTTTTTGGGGAAATTTTTGATCACAGCTTCAATTTCAGTGCTTGTAACTGGGTTGTTCAAATTTCTATTACTTCCTGGTTCAGTCTTGTAAGATTGAACTTTACTAAGAATCTGTCCATTTATTCCAGGTTATCCATTTTATTGCCATATAGTTGTTCAGAATAGTCTCATAATCCTTTGTATTTCTGCATTGTCTGTTGTAACCTCTCCTTTTTCATTTCTAATTTTGTTGATTTGATGCTTCTCTCTTTTTCTTGATGAGTTTGGCTAAAGGTTTGTCCATTTTGTTTTATCTTCTCCAAAAACCAACTTTTAGTTTTATTAACCTTTACTATTGTTTCTATCATTTCTTTTACACTTATTTCTGCTCAGATCTTTATGATTTCTTTCCTTCTACTAATTTTGGGGTGTTTTTGTTCTTCTTTTTCCAGTTGTTTTAAGTGTAAAGTTAGCTTGTCTAATCGATGTTTTTCTTGTTTCTTGAGGTAGAATTGTATTGCTATAAACTTCCCTCTTAGAACTGCTTTTGCTGCATCCCATAGGTTTTGTGTTGTCATGTTTTCATTGTCATTTATTTATAGAAATTTTTTGATTTACCTTTTGATTTCTTCAGTAACCTGTTGGTTATTTAGAAATGTATTAGTTAATCTCCATGTGCTTGTGTTTCTTACAGCTTTTTGTCTTGTAAATGATATCTAGTCTCACAGCATTGTGGTTGGAGAAGATACTTGATACAATTTCAATTTTCTTAAGTTTAATGAGGTTTAATTTGTGACCCAAGATGTGGTCTATCCTTGAGAATGTTTCATGTGCACTCGAGGAGAAGGTTTCTTCTGCATTTGGATGGAATGTCCTGAAGATATCAATGAGATCCATCTCATTTAATGTATTATTTAAGACTTGTGTTTCCTTATTAATTTGCTGTTTTGATGATGTGTCCATAGGTGTAAGGGGGGTGTTAAAGTCTCCTCCTATTATTGTGTTACTGTCAGTTTCTCCTTTTATGTCTGTTAGTGCTTGTCTTATGTATCAAGGTGCTCCTATTTGGGTGCATAGATACTTACAATTGTTGTGTCTTCCTCTTGGATTGATCCTTTGATCATTATGTAGTGTCCTTCCTTATCTCTTGCAATATTCTATATTTTAAGGTCTATTTTGTCTGATATGAAGATTGCTACTCCAGCTTTCTTTTGCTTCCCATTTGCATGGAATATATTTTTCCATCCTCTCACTTTAAGTCTATATGTGTCTTTAGGTCTGAAGTGCATTTCTTGCTTTTGTATCCATTCAGCCAGTCTGTGTCTTTTGGTTGGAGCCTTTAATCTGTTTATATTTAAAATAATTATTGATATGTGTGTTCCTATTGCCATTTTCTTAACTGCTTGGGGTTTGATTTTGGAGATCTTTTTTTTTCTTTTCTTTTGTATTTCTTGACTATGTAAGTCCCTTTAACATTTGTTGTAAAGCTGGTTTAGTGGTACTTAATTTTCTTAACTTTTGCTTGTCTGAAAAGCTTTTGGTTCCTCCATTAATTTTGAATGAGACCATTGCTGGGTATAGTAATCTTGGTTGTTTATTTTTTTGCTTTCAATACTTTATATCCTGTCATCTCCTTCTGGCCTGCAGAGTTTCTGGCTGAAAGATCAGCTGTTAAATGTATGGGGTTTCCCTTGTATGTTACTTGTTGCTTCTCCCTTGCTGCTTGTAATATTCTTTCTTTGTGTCTAATCTTTGTTAGTTTGACTAGTATGTGTCTTGGTGTGTTTCTCCTTGGGTTTATCCTGTATGGGACTCTTTGCACCTCTTTGATTTGATTGACTATTTCCTTTTCCACACTGGGGAAATTTTCATCTCTTCAAAAATGTTCTTGTATCCTTTCTTTTTCTCTTCTTCTGGGACCCCTATAATTCGAATGTTGGTGCATTTGCTATTGTCCCAGATGTCTCTGAGACTATCCTCAGTTCTTTTCATTCTATTTCCTTTTTCTGTTCTTCAGACGTTATTTCCATCATTTTATCTTCCAGCTCACCGATTCGTTCTTCTGCTTCAGATATTCTGGGATTGAGTCCTTCTAGAGTATTTTTAATTTCAGTAATTGTGCTGTTTGTGTATGCTTTACTCTTTAATTCTTGTAGGTCTTTGTTATATAATTCTTGCATTTTCTCCATTCTGTTTTTAAGGTTTTTGATCATCTTTACTATCACTATTCTGAATTATTTTTCAGATAGTTTCCCTATTTCTTCTTCATTTATTTGAACTTCTGTGCTTCTAGTTTGTTCTTTCATTTGTGTAGTATTTCTCTGCCTTTTCATTATATATATATTTTAAACTTATTGTGTTTGAGGTCTCCTTTCCCCAGGCTTCAAGGTTGAATTCTTTCTTCCTTTTGGTTTCTGTTCTCTGAAAGTTGGTACAGTGGTTTGTGTAAACTACATATAGGCTGAGATTTGTGCTGAGTTTTTTGTTGTTGTTGTTTTTCCTCTGATGGGCAAGGCTAAATGAGGTGGTAATCCTGTCTGCTGATGATTTGGTTTGTATCTTTGTTTTGTTTGTTATTTAGATGAGGCGTCCTGCACAGGCTGCTACTGATGGTTGGGTGATGCCGGGTCTTGTATTCAAGTTGTTCCCTTTGTATGAGTCCTCACTATCTGATACTTCCTAGGGTTAGTTCTCTGGTAGTCTAGGGTCTTGGAGTTAGTGATCCCACTCCAAAGGCTCAGAAATTGATCTCTCCCTAGGATGCCCTCCAACACGGTGCTGGTCCCTGAAACTGCTGTGGGGGCAGCTCAAATACTAAACTGGTCCTGCTCCTGTGTGTTCTTGCTTCCAATGTCCACAGCTATCAGAACTAGTACGTTTTCTTATGAGGGAGCTGTCAATGTCCTTTCATATATTCCATAGACATAGAGTCTGCCTAGTTGATCATGTGGATATAATCTGCAGCTTGTGCAGCTGGTGGGAAGGTTTTGGGTCTTCCTTAGCCACACTGCCCCTAGGTTTCAATTGTGGTTTTATTTCCACCTCTGCATGTGAGTCATCCCATATACTTGGGTTTGCTCCTGAGGCTGCCTGGAGGCCTTTGGTCTGCCCAAGTGAGGGCGAGGTGTGGAGGTGGTGTAGCTGCTTGGGTCACAGGGGTTCTGGCAGCCACCAGGTACTCAGGGGAGTTGGTAGCTAGGGCAGCAGGAAATATAGTGCTCTAGAAGGGTATGGCAACCTATTGGCCAATATACTCCAGTATTTTTGCCTGGAGAACCCCCCTGACAGAGAGGACTGGCAAGCCAGTCCAAAGGGTCGCAAAGAATTGGACACAACAAAAGCGACCCTGAGTGCATAGAAGCAAGATTTTTTTTTTTCCCCCCCTGTGGCAGCTCTTCCCCATGAGGATTCAGGGTGAAGGTGGCACCTGCTTCTGTCTCTGCTTTTTATTATGCTGTCTAGGTTGGTCATAGCTTTTCTTCTAAGGAGCAAGTGTCTTTTAATTTCATGGCTGCAGTCACCATCTGCAGTGATTTTGGAGCCTAAGAAAATAAAGTATCTCATTGTTCCAACCCCATCTATTTGCCATGAAGTGATGGGACCAGATGTCATGATCTTAGTTTTCTGAATGATGAGCTTTAAGTAAACTTTTTCATTCTCCTTTCACTTTCATCAAGAGGTTCCTGAGTACCTCTTCACTTTCTGCCATAAGGGTGGTGTCATCTGCATATTTGAGGTTATTGATACTTCTCCCAGCAATCCTGATCCCAGCTTGTGCTTCATCAAGCCCAGCATTCCGCATATGTACCCTGCATATAAGTTAAATAAGCAGGGTGACAATATACAGCCTTGACATACTCTTTCCCAATTTGGAACCAGTCTGTTGCTTCATGTCTGGTACTAACTGTTGCTTCTTGACCTGCATACAGATTTCTCAAGAGGCATGTAAGGTGGTCTGGTATTGTCATCTCTTGAAGAATTTTCCAGTTTGTTGTGATCTACACAGTCAAAGGCTTTGGCAAAGTCAACAAAGCAGAAGTAGATGTGTTTCTGGAATTCTCTTGCTTTTTCAATGATGCAACGGATGTTGACAATTTGATCTCTGGTTCCTCTGCCTTTTCTAAACCCAGCTTGAACATCTGGAAGGTCATGGTTCATGTTCTGTTGAAGCCTCGCTTGGAGAATTTTGAGAATTACTTTGCTAGCATGAGAGATGAGTGCAATTGTGCGGTAGTTTGAACATTCTTTGGGATTGGAATGAAAATTGACCTTTTCCAGCCCTGTGGCCACTGCTAAATTTTCCAAATTTTCTGGCATATTGAATGTAGCACTTTCACAGCATCATCTTTTGGGATTTGAAATAGCTCAACTGGAATTCCATCACCTCCACTAGCTTTGTTCGCAGTGATGCTTCCTAAGGCCCACTTGACTTCGCATTCTAGGATGTCTGGCTCTAGGTGAGTGATCACACCATCATGGTTATCTGTGTCATGAAGATCTTTTTTTGTATAGTTCTGTGTATTCTTGCCACCTCTTCTTAATATCTTCTGCTTCTGTTAGGCCCATGCCATTTCTGTCCTTTATTGTGCCCATCCTTGCATGAACTGTTTCTTGGTTTCTCTAATTTTTTTTGAAGAGATCTCTAATCTTTCCCATTCTGTTGTTTTCCTCTATTTATTTGTACTGATCACTGAGGAAGGCTTTCTTATCTCTCCCTGCTATTCTTTGGAACTCTTCATTCAAATGGGTATATCTTTCCTTTTCCCCTTTGCCTTTAGCTTATCTTTTTTTCTCAGATATTTCTAAGGCCTCCTCAGGCAACCATTTTGCCTTTTTGCATTTCTTTTTTCTTTAGAATGGTCCTGATTATTGCCTCCTGTATAGTGTCATGAACCCCCATCCATTTCAGGCACTCTGTCTATGAAATCTAATCCCTTGAACCTATTTATCACTTCCACTGTATAGTCATAAGGGATTTGATTTAGGTCATACCTGAATGGTCTAGTGGTTTTCCCTACTTTCTTCAATTTAAGTCTGAATTTGACAATAAGGAGTTCACGATCTGATCCACAGTTATCTCCTGGTCTCATTTTTGCTGATTGTATAGAGTTTCTCCATCTTTGGCTGCAAAGAATATAATCAATCTGATTAAGGTATTGACCATCTAGTGATGTCCATGTATAGAGCTTTCTCTTGTATTATTGGAAGAGGGTGTTTGCTATGACCAGTGCATTCTCTTGGCAAAACTGTTAGCTTTTTCCCTGCTTCATTCTGTACTCCAAGGTCAAATTTGCCTGTTACTCCAGGTATTACTTGGCTTCCTACTTTTGTATTCCAGTCTCCTGTGATGAAAAGGACATCTTTTTTGTGTGTTAGTTCTAGAAGGTCTTGTAGGTATTCATAGAATTGCTCAACTTTGGCTTCTTCAGCATTACTGGTTGGGGCATAGACTTGAATTACTGTGATATTGAATGTTTTGCCTTGGAAACAAATAGAGATCATTCTGTCATTTTTGAGATTGCACCCAAGTATTGCATTTTGGACTCTTTTGTAGACTATGAGGGATACTCCATTTCTTCTAAAGTATTCTTGCCCACAGTAGTATATATAATGGTTATCTGAATTAAATTCACCCATTCCAGTCCATTTTAGTTCACTGATTCCTAAAATGTTGATGTTCACTCTTCCCATCTCTTGTTTTACTACTTCTAATTTACCTTGATTTATGGACCTAACATTCCAGGTTCCTATGCAATATTGCTCTTTACAGCATTGGACTACTTCCATCACCAGTCACATCCACAACTGGGCGTTGTTTTAGCTTTGGCTCCATCTCTTCATTCTTTCTGGAGTTATTTCTCCAATTTTCTCCAGTAGCATACTGGAAACCTACCTACCAACCTGGGCAGTTCATGTTTCAGTGTTATATCTCTTTGCCTTTTCATACTGTTCATGGGGTTCTCAGGGCAAGAATACTGAAGTGGCTTGCCATTCCCTTCTTCAGTGGACCATGTTTTGTCAGAAATCTCCACCATGATCCGTCTGTCTTGGGTGGCCCTACATGGCATGTAAAAGCCTATTACATTAGGATTAAAATCTATGGGAGAAATGTAATAGAAATGGAAGCTGAGGGAGAAAAAGAGGCAATATGAAATTTTTGACTGAGAGGAGCTCGTTTTAGTGTTTTAAACGGATGGTGTCGAGTTCAAATCACTGTGGTACTTTTATTTCCACTGAAGAGTGATAGTTTGCTTTAAAAAAAATGGATATTTCCAATGTGTCATAAACAACATAAACTTTAGTACTATACACTTATAATGAAACTTTTTAGATGTCAATTTTAAATGTTTTCGGGAAGTAGTGTTTTTCAAGTAGCTTTTAGAGGGACTGTGATAAAAAATATCCTAAAAAGAATCTTAGGACTGTCAGGGACTTCCCTGGCAGTCTAGTGGTTAAGAACCCATGCTTTTACTACAGGGAACATAGGTTCAACCCCTGGTCAGGGAACTGAAATCGCACATGTTTCCTGTTTTCTTTTTTGGTGTGTGGTGTGACCAAAAAAGGAAAAAAAAAGAATCCTAGAATGCAATTTTTTTTTCACCACCACCACCACCTCCTCCATTCTCATACTCAGCTGGAATTATTCAGGCACTTTGAGGGTGTGTGTGTTTGTGTTTGTGTTTAAGTGTGCCAGGTACAAAAGTTATGTAATTTGAGCCCACTCTCCCAATAGTTGCTCAGTAGATGTTTTTGAGATCAATTGAATTGAAAATAAAATATTTACAATTTAAAACAAAGGCAAAATAGGATATAAAGATTCTTTCTCTGCCTGTTTTCATAAATTTGCTGTGAGAATGGATTACATGTGGTCTGCACTCCAGAGAACATAGGCTTGGCTTCATTCTGCCAAATATTCTTTTTTTTCCCTATTTGGCAAACTTTATGAAGGTGTAAACCCTTGCTGAATGAAGTGTTTTCTTTGGATCAGCAGAGTTGGCATCACCTGGAAGCTTTTTGGAAATGAAGACACCCAGGCCAGACTCCAGATTTTGAATCAGAAACAGTAGTTCAGCAATAGCACCAAATGATCCCTAGGCACATTCAATTTGAGAAGCATTAGCTTGGCAGCCTCTAATTGTCTCATGGGTGACAGCCCCACCCAGCGAGGTTCTAGTTCCAAATGTGCCTAAACGTATTCTCGGCTGTTCCATAACTATCATCATCATTAATGATACTGATGACATCTACCAAGGAATTAACAGGGCACTTTTATATACATTATCTAATTTGATCCCAACTACCTTCTCCAATTTAGAACAAAGTACTTTCTTCAAAGTGCACAAATTCAATTCCAACAATGTGAAGAGATGAGTAGAGTTTCCTGAATTGTTTTCAAAGATGAACACACTTTAAGTCCAGAGAGTCATTTATAATTATCTTCAAATTTAATAATGTCAATATTCTTCAGCCAAATATACTTTGTTGTTATATTTCAGAACATTTTAGAAACATACATAATAAAGTAGTGATTTGGAGTGGGTTGGTTTTATTATTATACCATTAAAACGTAGATCTGGGAAGCATATTAATAAAACTATGCTGAAAGTGGTCAAACAGTTTATCCAAAAGAGATTTACAGTTAAAAACACATAAGAGCCATCGAGTTAATTGACAAATGGGTTTTAAAGGTCTAATTGCACATGTCCTGTTTCAGGTACTAAGTAAAGAATTAAAAACACTTGGTATTAACGTTATATCTGCATCATCCACACTTCAATCCTTATGCATTAGATAGAACACCAAACAACAAAAATGCATCCCCAACTTTCAGGAATTGTTACTTTCTGCATAAGAAGAAACTATATTCAGAGATTTTAAAAAGTAGAAAACAATTACAGGGCAGAATATGGAAAAGAGCATTATAATTTAATATAGTGTGTATCAAAGTGATGAAAACAAGCAGACTGAGGTGGAAATAGTAAGATAAAACTGAGATAAACTTTTATTTCAAGATTTTCTAGTTGATTTCCTTTGGACCCATTGCTTATTTATTGAGCTGCCAAGAAAGAAGGTCTGCAGGGTGGGGGAAGGGGAGGGTGCAGAACAAAAAGGCAGATAGGTCAAATTATCAAGGAGTGGTGGGTAATTAGCAATGGGGTAGATGCCCACAGAGATGGGAGGTGTTTCTTCATAAAAGGTCAAAATTTGCATTAAATGAACTACAGATAAGCAATCAATAGGCTGAATATTAATATTTCATTAATCCTACCCGGAGGTCACTCATCCATAGTTAGACACATTATTTTCAAGGGATCTTACCTGGTAAACTGGACTACTTAGTCTGCTTTGGCAAGCCTGGTGGATTCCTGGGGTTCTAATATCAGGTCTCCTTGAAATGCAAGAAGCCCTCTTCTGGATCAGGAGTCACAAGGGAGCTTCATAGTTCCAATGGGTTACTTCTTGTGCCAAGCCCACCCTGTCATAGAGATGATCAGAGCCCTGTACTTGTCTCTAAATCTCTTGTGTAGAGTCAGAGTGAGCCCATGAACAAAGTCCATCTTGGCTTCACTGGAAGTTCCTCACTATGTATCATCTCCTTACACACACCGACCTTACCTTATATGTAATTCACTTAATATAGATTATGACCCCTGACCTCCCGACATACACACAGAAAATAGCCTCTAACATGTCGCATCTCTGAAGACATCTTCTCCATTGCTTATTTCCCACCCCTCCTTGGAAACACGCTCACGTTCTTCCCTTTGCCTCTTTGTTCTACCCACTCACCAACAGTTGCTCTCTCTTGGCAGCCTGAAAGGATCTGGCACTCCTGATACAACTACCAACGGCACTCTGCTTAGCCAAATCGGGTTCTGACACCCTGCTCTGCTGCCAAGGGCCCTGCTTTGCTCCAGCTGTTCCCCTATTTTTTCCCCAGCCACCCATGTGACGCCTACAGTAAGGATCAGGGGAGAAGTCAACCCCCAGCATCCCTGTTTCTATCCTTCGGCTCCATTGAAAGCTCTTAAGTACCCGACACAACCGTGAATTACTGAGCATAGGGCGTTTACAGAGTTTGGGCTAATCAGCACAATTTGCTTTGCACTTTGGAACAGAATGAATCTTGTTACTTGGTGTCATAAGTCTTGAGCCAAAATAGACATCATAGCCTGAGCAGAGTGATTGCAGGTTGAAGCCACCTACTTCCAGTCCACAGGGCTGCTTAACAAGAGTTTAGGTAGATGTGGGCCGGATATTAGAGGCTGCCCAGGCACACACTGCTGGTAGACCTTGTACTTGTCCCTGACTTTTACCAATGGCAAACACAGCATCATCTGTCAAATTACGGGAGAAAACATCCCAGCACTCTAACACATTCACTAGTTTAAGTCTTCTATAATTCTTTCCAGTGCTTATTGCTATGGATTTATTTTCACACAAAGTTAATTAACTAGCTTGTAGTTCCTTCGTGATAAAATTGAGAGTATTGCCATTTAAAATCATTTCAGGAAAATATATACTGATCACTTTCTCTGTGAAAAGCAGAATTTCAAACTGCCTTCCAAGTCTTGATTACCAAAATATTGACTAATCTCTTACAGGAAAATAGAATGCACTAAGCAGCTGGTGAAATACATTTTAGATGGCTAAATATGTGTTTTTTTTTTAATTCTGTAAAGTTTCCCAATACTGAACCAATTTATTTATGCATCTTAAATCGATAGGCTGGTTGAAAGGTACGTGGTGCTTTGGCTCACCTCACTGGCTTTGGTATAGTCCATACTATTGCTTATGATGAAAACACCATCCATCCTTCTTGAGAAGGTTTCAAAACTATTTTGAAAGAGGGTAGTTTCATTGAAATTGTACTTAATTTATACAGTGTTGGTAAAGGTTCTTAATAATAGTCTTAAGAGTTTTCTCATAACAAGGATGTATGGCTATTTAAAATGAAATGACATTTTCTAATTTGAAGAATATATGTGTTTATTAAGTCTATCATAATCACGTTGGTGGTACTTTCAAGCAAAATACTGTTAGTAATCTGCCTTGTTAGACTTGGTGAACACACAGCTCCTCTACCAAAGAGGAGAAAGCCTCAAATTAAAGATGTCTGACTTTTGGTAAGCTACCTTATTTATCTAAGCATCAAAATCCTCTTCTACTCAGGATCGTTGGGAAAATTAAATGTAAGGCAGTTGCTCTGAATAGTGCCTGCACCACAGTAGAAAGGCAAAAGTAACTGAAGATTGCTTTTGCTGGGAGCGCAGTGCAGGCCTTGTGGATCCCAGTAAATATGTTCCCATCTCCGTCCTATTCTTGCTCTTCTCTCACTTACTCAGTATTTAGTAAGTACCTGCCATGTGTCAGGCTCAGGTGCTAATGATAGAAAAGTGAATGAAACAGGCCCTCCAGATGATGATAAGTGAGAGACACAGCGAGACAAACAGACGGCTTAAAATATATGCCTTGAATGCTCTAGGAACACAGAGAAGGGGCTTATCCAGTCTGGGTTTTCATGAAATAATATTTCCTTTCTCTGAGTTGAGAAGTGAAGAATGGTTACAAGTTGACCAAAAAACAAAAAAAAGTGAGGCAAAGTATTTATGCAGAGGGAACTCCAATGCAACTGCTTAGAGGTGAGAGAGAATTTGGTGCCTTTGAGTAACTGAAAATAATTCAATATAGCTGAGGACTAGATAAAGACAGAAGAGTTCACAGAAGAAACCGGGGCAATAAATAGGAACCAAATTATAAAAGGCTGTATATTGTCACCCTGCTTATTTAACTTATATGCAGAGTACATCATGCAAAATGAAAGGCTGGATGAAGCACAAGTTAGAATCAAGACTGTGGGGAGAAATATCAATAACCTCAGACACGCAGATGACACCACCCTTATGACAGAAAGCTAAGAGGAACTGAAGAGCCTCTTGATAAAGGTGAAAGAGGAGAGTGAAAAAGCTGGCTTAAAACTCAACATTCAATAAACCAAGATCATGGCATTTGGTCCCATCATTTCATGGCACATAGATGCGGAAACAAAACAGTGACAGACTTTATCTTCTGGGGCTCCAAAATCACTGCAGATGGTGACTGCAGCCATGAAATTAAAAGATGCTTGCTCGTTGGAAGAAAAGCTATGACCAACATAGACAGCATATTAAAAAGCAGAGACACTACTTTGTTGACAAAGGTCTGTATACTCAAAGCTCTGGTTTTTCCAGTAGTCATGTATGGATGTGAGAGTTGGACGATAAAGAAGGCTGAGGGTTGAAGAATTGATACTTTTGAACTGTGGTGTTGGAGAAGACTCTTGAGCATGCCCTGGACTGCAAGGAGATCAAACCAGTCCATCCTAAAGGAAATCAATCCTGAATATTCATTGGAGGGACTGATGCTGAGGTTGAAGCTCCAATACTTTGGCTACATGATGCAAAGAGTCAACTTACTGGAAAAGAACCGTGATGCTGGGAAGATTGAAGGCAGGAGGAGAAGGGGACGACAGAGGATGAGATGGTTGGATGGCATCACTGACCCAATGGACATGAGTTTGAGCAAGCTCCAGGAGATGGTGAGGGACAGAGAAGCCTGGCGTGCTGCAGTCCTTGGGGTTGCAAAGAGTCAGATGTGACTGAGCGACTGAACAAACAAACAAACAAAAATTATAAAAGGCACTGTAAACCACGGTGTAGAGTTTGGAATTTATCTTAAAACCAATGGGAAGTCATTGGTTGTTATGTAAAACAGCATGGTTAGCTTTGTGTTTGGGAAGCATCATAATGTGGAAAGTGAACTTGAAGAAGAAAGACTGGAGACCAGGAGGCCATGTTTGTGGCTGGTACAATAATTTATGCAAAAGAAAACAGCAACCTGAACTTTGGTCATGATGATAGCATCAGAGAAAATAAATGGGTTAGGTGTTCAAGTAGATGTCATCAACTGGAATTGGTGATTTATGAGAGAGGTGGGTGTAGTGAGAATGGATATGAGAACACCACTCTGGCTTATCAGCAACTGGGGTGTTGGCACATGCTAGAGAGACTATAAGGAAGAACAAGGTTGGGAAGAAGGATAATGAGTTCAGTTGTGGACAAAAAAAATTTCAAATGTCCACAGAACATTTAGAGACCTTCAGAGTCCAGAAGAGGTTAGAGGTAGCATAGTATATTTGGGAGTAATCAGCAGATAACTGGTCAATGAAACCATGGAAGTGGAAAACTGAGAGTATAGAAATGGAGACATTCTCTGGGACAGAATCCCATGACACATAGACACTTAACAAATAAACTGAGGAAGAGGAATCCCCACAAGGGATTGAAAAGGAATGGCCAAACAGGTAGAAACATCAGATGAATTAGAAGTCACTATGGTTGTGAGAGCTTGACTGTAAAGAAGGCAGAGCACCAAAGAATTGATGCCTTTGAACTGTGGTATTGGAGAAGACTCCTGAGAGTCCCTTGGACTGCAAGGAGATTCAACCAGTTAATCTTGAGGAAAATAAACCCTGGATACTCATTGGATGGACTGATGCTAAAGCTGGAACTCCAGTATTATGACAACAGCTGACTCATTGGAAAAGTCCCTGATGCTGGGAAATAACGAGCACAGAAGGAGAAGAGGGCATCAGAGGATGAGACGGCTGGATGGTATCACCAACGCAATGGTCGTGAACTTGGGCAAACTTCGGGAGATGGTGAGGGACAGGGAGGCCTGGAATGCTGCAGACTATGGGGTCACAGAGTAGGACATGACTGGGCAACTCAAACAACAACAAAGAGAAAAAAGTATCTCAAGAAGGTCACAAAAGTCATGGGAAAGAATTATCTCAAGAAGACAAATGACATCAAATGCTATCGAAAAACCGAGTAAGAGGCTTCAGATTCCATTGGTTTTAACAGCAAGGAGGTGTAAGTCAATCTAAATTTCACACACACACTTACATGCATATACATATACTCACACAGACTTTAAATCCTCAAATAATATGTTAGGGTTCTTCTATGATCCACCATCTCTGGTCTGTCTTGTTTTTTTCTCTTCCCACCCCTATCCTTTGTAGTTGCACTGCAGCTTACCTATAGCCTTTATCAGACCAAAAGATAAAACAGGGGTTGTGGGCAACTTAAAGTTTGGTGATCATGGCAAAATCCATTTCAGTGGTACCTGGATTCCAGCTATGGTATGGAAACGGATGCCACTTATCATTTTAAATGTACATTGTGTTAATAAAATGCTGGCCTGACCAACTGAAGTTAGGACTTTTCATTTTTGTCTCTAATAAATCAATTGACCTTTGGAAAATTTAAGAAGGGAGACCCTGGAGTATACATTTTAACATTTAAGAACTTTTACTGCTAGCTTTTGATCTAAACAATACCATTTATAGACACAAACACAAACATGCATACCTTAATTTCTTTGCCATAATTAGATGATCAGAAATTAAGGAAAACATGCAGTTGAAAAGGTTTACTACAAAGAAGACAAATGATGAATTTTTAAAGTCCAACTATAACTTAGAAATTCAAATATCTAAAAGTTCTAATTGGTCAAAGGATTCAATGTATAAAAATTTTACATTTTCTTTTTTTTTTTTTACTCCTTTAAAGCATATGGTTTAGTCAAAAGAAATAGGATTTATTTAGATAGCAGATGAATGTCAGATCATATGACTCACATCCTACCTAAATTTTTCTGTTCCTGCTGGAAAATTTCCTCTAACAGATGAGTAATCTTATTTTATGCTGGATCAGCCCCACAGTTTGATACAGCCATGGGTTTGAAATAGGAGAGTTGCTAGTTGTATGATTCAAATGCTCTTTGAGAACAACACAGATATCTCATTACTTTAACAAAAAAATTGAAATTATGGAGAAAATTTCTAACAGTTTTCATCACTAATGAAGTATACCAATGACATAAACCAGATTTTTACCCTGAAGAGAGCTAGAGGTCCCCCAAATTCTAAAAGAATGCAAAAAGGCAAATATGTAAATTATGAGCTTGACATTGATTGCAAGCAAAATTCTAAAATAGAGTCTCAAACAGATGGTCTGTGAGCATTTAGAAATATAAGAGGTGATCATCAGGAACCACCATGGGCTCAGTACAAACAAATTTCACTAGCTAAGTCAATGTTCTAAGAAAATAGGGTTACTAGACTAATGGATTTGCAAAGCTGATGGAACACAAACAAAGGAACCTTAAAAAGTAAAAATAATTTAACTATTCAGCCATAATAGAGCATGTGTGCTTGCTAAGTCACTTCAGTCCTGTCTGACTTTTTGCAACCCTGTGGACTGTAGCCTGCCAGCCTCCTCTGTCCACGGGATTTTCCAGGCAAACATACTGCAGTGGGTTGCCATTCCCTCTCCAGGGGACTTTCCCAACCCAGGGATTGAACTCATGTCTCGTACATCTCCTACAATGGCAGGTGGGTTCTTTACCACTAGAGCCACCAGGGAAGCTACCTATAACAGAGCATGCAGGTGTTCTACTCGCCATGATATGATTTACTATGATTGTAACAAATATTTACTCTGTGTCTTGCACCATGCTAAGTGCTTATACACCACATGTTTTAACACAGTTCGATCCCTGGGTCAGGAAGATCCTCTGGAGAAGGAAATGGCAACCCACTCCAGTACTCTTGCCAGGAAAATCCCATGGACAGAGGAGCATGGTAGGCTACAGTCCCTGGGGTTGCAAAGAGTTGGACACAACTGAATGACTTACTCACTCACTCACTCACTCACTCACCTGATGCTGAAGCTGAAACTCCAATCCTTTGGCCACTTGATGCAAAGAACTGACTCATTAGAAAAGACCAAGGAAAGCTCTCATTGGAAAAGACCAGGAAGGATTGAAGGCAGGAGGAGAAGGAGGTGACAGAGGATGAGATGGTTGGATGGCATCACCAACTTGATGGACATGAGTTTGAGCAAGCTCTGGAGTTGGTGATGGGCAGGGAAGCCTGGTGTGCTGCAGTCAACGGTGTTGCAAAGAGTCAGATATGACTGAGCGACTGAACTGAACTGAACCTATGAGGTAGAAACTCTTGTTACCAAGAGGCAGTGGAGTGTATGGCTTAAGTGCACAGACTTGAAGCCAGATAGCATCCTTTCAAATCCTGACTCTATCACTTAAATGGCTGTGTGACCTTGAAAAGTCACTTGATCTCTGCCTTGTGTTGAACATGTGTAACATGATGATAATAATAGTAACTCCCTTCAAAAGGGG
Source organism: Cervus elaphus (assembly GCF_910594005.1). Lineage (NCBI taxonomy): Eukaryota > Metazoa > Chordata > Mammalia > Artiodactyla > Cervidae > Cervus > Cervus elaphus. The sequence goes on along the minus strand of NC_057831.1, from coordinate 3,848,497 downwards.
CTGTGAAGATTAAATGAGCTAATGTATGTACACGTCTTTAAAAAGCATCTGGTGCATAATAAATTCTATGAATGTCAGCTGTCACAACTCCATTTTGGAGAAGTAAGATGACATATCCAAAATGCTACAGTTCCTCTAGCCAGGACCTAAATCCAACACTGAGATCAAAGCCCATGCCCTGAACCACCAGAAAATTTACATTTTAAAAAATGTGTGGGATTCTTAAATGATTTTGAAGAACCCTTGATATCCACACACTTCTTTATACCTTTGTTCTAACAATGTACTTTATACCTAAGTTGTTTGGGAAGCTATTTCTGGGATCTTGTGCCAAAACGTTCCTAGATGCCAGAAAAGCTATTGAGGAAATCAGGTTCGAAAATTTGAAGGCTACAGCCGTCATATATCAAAGGCATATGGTAATACGTCTGGAGAGTCACATGTGTTAACCTAATTTAATAAAAAATAAATACTGTATGGAAAATTGTGTGTGTGCTCAGTCATGTCTGACTCTTTTGACCTCATGTATTTTAGCCTTCTAGGCTCCTCTGTCCATGGAATTCTCCAGGCAAGAATACTGGAGTGAGTTGCGATTTCCTATTCCAGTATGGAATATTACTTGGACATTAAAAAGAATGAAATAATGCCACTCTCATAGATAGAACTAGAGATTATCATACTAAGAGAGGCAAGTCAGAAAGAGACAAATGCCATATGATATCATTTATATGTGGAATCTAAAATATGACAAAAATGAAAATATCTATGAAACAGAAACAGACTCATGGATATAGAGAACATACTTGTGGTTGCAAAGGAGGGGTGGGGGAAAGAAGGACTGAAAGTTTGGGGTTAGTAGATGTAAACTATTATACATAAGATTGATAAAAAACAAACTCCTACACTATAGCTCAGGGAACTATATTCAATAGCCTGTGAAAATGAAAAAGAATATATACAATTGATTTACTTTACTGTACAGCAGAAATTAACACAACATTGTAAATCAATGACACTTCAATAAAATTTAAAAAAAAGAATATTGTCACAGAGGAAGTTTAGTAAGAGCTGTAGGCAATGTTTATTACTGTTAAACATGAACTGAAGCCTGTCCTAAATGCTTTTCACATATTATTCAGTCCTCATGACCACTTTATTAGGGTATTATGAGCCCCATTTTTGTTTTCAGAGAGGTTTACAACCTGCCCAGGGTCACCCAGCAAGCAAGCTGAAGATCTGGAATTCAAACCAGGTAGTTGGAGCTCTTTATTCATTAAACTCTATCTCAAGAAACCACATCCAAGGGTACTAAGTACTTGCTGAACAAACTCCAGGAAGTTACCCTGCTTGTTTCCAGCAAGCCTTTTCATAGCCATTTGGTTATTTTGATCGCTAAAGTCCACTGACTTAATCACTCATCGCCCCCATTCCAGGTGTCCTCAAATGCCTCATCACTGGGGAGGCCAACTTCCTGATGACGCTGACTTCACAGCAACCTCCTAGCCACTCTCCCTCATGCATGCCTGACTTTGGCTTTACTTTTCTTTCTATCACTCACCCCTGCCAGGCAGTTTTAAACATTTGCTTATTTGTTGATATCTTTAGTGTCCACCAGTCTCTATAACAAACGCTCCTAGGGACTTTGTGTATTTTGTTTTACTACATTATCCCAGTATTTAGAATAAACACTGGTACATCGTATGCTCACAAAAAATATTTCTATAAATGATTGAATTCTTACATATGCTTGTTATACAATCTAACTTATCAGTAGTATCAGAAACAAAGATTGAAAAAAAAAAGTACCATGATCAGCTATAATATATAACCTCTACTAATTTCAGTCTTTCCTTCCAGACCCTATGTATAAGCAGATATTATTTCTTTCACAACCCACTCCAGTATTCTTGCCTTGAAAATCCCATGAACACAGGAGCCTGGTGGGCTACTGTTCATGGGGTCGCAGAGTCAGGCACGACTGACTGTGCACACACACATACATGCGCACAGTCTCATAACAGAGCTTCCAATATGATTTTACTTTTTCAGATAACATTACCAGATCAAATAAAAAATCAATTCTGAATGGATTCTCAGTCAGTGACCTTCAATAAGTCACCCTTTTAGGCTCAGTTTTGTTTTACTTTTGTTTTCTTAAGTAAAAGCAAAGTTGGTCAAAGATTTTCCATTTGCACATTAGAAATCACTTTTCCCTGCCTTTTATATTTTCAGAGGTAGAAATTATAGTTCTAATCCAATAGTACTTAGCTAAAACAAGATTCCTGAAATGCTTACTATGCTTTCCTTTCAGGCCACCTCTTAGAGATCATTAAAAATTTTCCTAATCACTAAAGAAAGCACATTTCAATGATATAGATCTGACATTTTATGTTTTACAAACTTCTTCATAAAATATTCTAGCAACATTTTGATGGATTTGAAGGTTGCAAAAAAAATATCAAATACAGTTTTCTCTGCATTTCTTTCTAAAAGATGAGACTAGGACAATGGAATTTGAAATCCAAAAGTAAAGCTTACTGAGAAGAATTTATGGTAGAAATGGCACTAGCTGTTTATTCTTTCTTAGCAGCTTAAACAACACACATTTATTATCTCACAGTTTCTGTGAAGTCAAGAATACAGACAGAGCTCAGCTGGGCCTGCTTACAATTCTCGCTGAAGGCTGCAGTCAAGATATTGGCCAGAGCAATTCCCTGGTGGTCCAGTGGTTAAGAATCAACCTTGCAATTCAGAGGCCATCGGTTCAACCCCTGGTCTGATAAGATCTCACATGCCACAGGGCAGCTAAGCTGCATGCCAAAGCTAGTGAAGCCCGCACACCTCACAGCCTGAGCTCTGTGATAAGAAGAGAAGCCTGCACACCACAGCTAGAGAGCAGGTCGCACTTGCTGCAACTAGGGAAAGCCTAAGTGCAGCAACAAAGACTCAGTGCGGCCAAAAAAAAAAAAAGTCATCCAGGGCTGGGATCTCATCTGAAAGCTTAATCTGAGATGCATGTTTCCACAATCATTGAGGTGATTGTTGGCAGTATTCAATTCCACTTGTGCTGTGGATTATGGGTCTCAATATCTACTAGGCTCTTGGCTGGAGGACACCTTTAGTTCCTTGCCACATGGAACTTTGCATTATCATAGAAATTTGCATCATCAAAACCAACATGGGAGAGAACCTACTTGCAGGATGGAAATTGCAGTCCATCTAATCACAGAAGTGTCATCCCCTTGGTGTGGAGATTTTCTGTTGGCCAGATGCAAGTCACTCAAAGGGAGAGGATTACACAGGCCCTGAATGCAAGCAGGTGGGGATCACTGGGGGTCATCTTAAAGGCTGTCTACCACTGAAGTACTATCTCAAGATAAAACCATACTTCATGTGAAAGACACGAGGCCACCTGATACCACCTTTTGGCTTTGGTTGTCCACTGCTACCTCACTGGAGAGTTGGCATCGTCTGGTATATTCCCACTTTTATTGACACTGCTGCTTCTGAAACAACCTAAGCCTTTCTTCCTGGGCAACTTTAAAAAGAGGAAAACAGGGTGAAAACAAGAAAAGGTAGAAACTTTTCCCTTGAAGTTATAAATTTGAATGAAGAATTGGTCATGATGTAGGTGAAGCATCCTTGAGCTTTGGGCTAAAGGAGAGAGGGGAATGTCATACAAATGATATAATCTGTAAGAGGCTCTCAGTCAAGGACGGACACTCCTTCTGCACATGCAGCGTCTTCCACTGCTTGTTAATAAACACTCAATACCCATCTCACTCTTGCCTGTATACAAGCTTTGGGATTACAGCTGGAGTGCATGTCTCTTTGCATTAATGAGCCCTACTTCTTGGTTGTACTTCTAACTATGTGTCAAATCTAAGCATAAAAAATTGAGTTTGATAATCTAATAATTTGGTTGGTATTTAGTCACTCATTCGCATTGGACTCTTTTGAGACCTCATGGACTGTAGCTCACCAGGCTCCTCTGCCCATGGTAGCAGCTTTCTTATCTATACAGATATCAAAGGCAAAGTAATCAAGTGAGGAAATTTAAGATCCTCACAGAGAGAAAAAATAAGCAGGTTCAGTGTTAAGGTGAAGTTCACACACTTAGCATAGACATGGATTCCCATTTACAAGAAGCACAATGGAATAGTAGTTATGAACACAGTCTCCTGAGACAGACTGTTTGGGTATGAATGCTGGTTGTATGATTTGCTAGTTGTGTGACCTTAAGAGAAAATCACTCAGTTTCTCTGTGCCCTGGATTTTGCCATCTGTAAAACAGATAATTTTACCTACCTCATGTTAAAGTGCTGCACTCAATATGCCAGCAATTCGGAAAATTCATCAGTGGCCACAGGACTGGAAAAGGTCAGTTTTCATTCCATTCCCAAAGAAAGGCACTGCCAAAGAATGTTCAAACTACCACAAAATTGCATTCATCTCATATGCTAGCAAAGTAATGCTCAAAATGCTACAAGCCAGGCTTCAACAGTATGTGAACCAAGAACTTCCAGATGTTCAAGTTGGTTTTAGAAAAGGCAGAGGGATCAGAGACCAAATTGCCAACATGCGTTGGATCACAGAAAAAGCAACAGAATTCCAGAAAAACACCTACTTCTGCTTCATTGACTACATTAAAGCCTTTGATTGTGTGGATCACAACAAACTGTGGAAAATTCATAAAGAGGTGAGAATACCAGACCACATTACCAGCCTTTTGAGAAATGTTTATGCAGGTCAAGAAGCAACAGTTAGAACCAGACATGGAACAATGAACTGGTTAAAACTGGGAAAGAAGTATATCAAGGTTATATATTGTCACCCTGCTTATTTAACTTATATGCAGAGTACATCATGTCAAATGCCAGGCTGGATGAAGCACAAGCTGGAATCAAGATTGCCGGGAGAAATATCAATAATTTCAGATATGCAGATGACACCACCCTTATGGTAGAAAGCCAAGAGGAACTAAAGAGCATCTTGATGAAGGTGAAAGAGGAAAGCGTGAGAAAGTTGGCTTAAAACTCAACATTCAAAAAACCAAGATCACGGCATCCAATCCCATCACTTCATGACAAATAGTTGGGGTAACAGTGGAAACAGTGGCTGACTTTATTTTGGGGGGCTTCAAAATCACTGCAGATGGTGACTGCAGCCATGAAATTAAAAGACACTTAGTCCTTGGAAGAAAAGCTATGACCAACCTAGACAGTATATTAAAAAGCAGAAACATTACTTTGCCGACAAAGATCCATATAGTCAAAGCTATGGTTTTATCAGTAGTCACGTATGAATGTGAGAGTTGGACCATAAAGAAGGCTGAGTGCCAAAGAATTGATGCTTCTGAACTGTGGTGTTGGAGAAGACGCTTGAGAGTCTCTTGGACTGCAAGGAGATCCAACCAGTCCATCCTAAAGGAAATCAATCTTGAATATTCATTGGAGGGATTGATGCTGAAGCTGAAACTCCAATACTTTGGCCACCTGATGTGAAAAGCTGACTCATTAGAAAAGACTCTGATGCTGGGAAAGACTGAAGGCAGGAGGAGAAGGGGATGACAAAGGAAGAGATGGTTGGATGGCATCACCAACTCCATGGATATAAGTTTGAGCAAGCTCTGGGAGATGGTGAGGGACAGGGAAGCCTGGCGTGCTGCAGTCCTTGGGGTCGCAAAGAGTTGGACGTGGCTGAACAACAACACAGGTTAATTATTAGAATTAATATTTATAACACATTAAACCAGGGCCGGGGATATAGTAAGTGTTATATTCATGTTTCTCAAATTTTAAAAATCTATTTTAAGTTTTTATGTTGTACAACTTCCAGTTTCTGGTCCAACACAAAGTCAGCTTAGAAATGTCATCCCTGCTCACACAATGAGAAGAAAGCTGAACAAACTAAGTCAATAACTTTTCTTAGATTTATCATAGAAGTGAGGTCACAGGATAAGCCACTGCCACAGAATTTGGCCAGGCAGCCAGGCAGATACAGAAAACCATAATTTACTAGAGCAGAAATTCACACAAATTAATAGAAACTACAGGAGACATGGGTTCGATTCCTGAGTTGGGTAGATCACCTGCAGAAGGAAATGCCAACCCACTACAGTATTCTTGTCTGGAGAATCCCATGGACAGAGGAGTCTGGTGGGCTATAGTCCATAGGGTCACAAAGAGTCAGATACGACTGATGCAACCGAGCAAGCATGCAAGCAGAGCCCAACAGATTGGGATTTTACCATAGCCTCACTAATCTTGGGAAAGAGAAGGACCCAACTTCATCCCTCCCAGCCTTATAGTATCACCTAAGGACTTGCAAAGGTCACGCTGGCTCGCTAAAAATCTGAGACCAAAATGTGAGATTATAGAATGCTCCTCTCCCACACACCTTACCAACACATCACAAAGCACTTATATACCTCAGTTCCTTTTATCCTACACATGATGTCTAATTTTCAACAAAAAATTACAAGGCATACTGAAAGACAAAAAGCACAGTTTGAAGAGACAGAGCAAACTGATCTCAATTATAGCAAGGATATCAGAAATGATCAATCTAGGAATTTAAAATAACTATCATTTATACTCTAGGGCTCAAGCAGAAAAAGTACACAACACACAGAACACAGGAGACAATCTAGATAATCTTGGGATTGGATGTGAATTTTTAGCTACAACACTACAGAAACAATTCACAAAATAAATTCTGATAAATTGCATTTTGTTAGAATTAAAAATTTCTCTGTGAAAGACATTATCAATGAGAAGACAAGCCAGACTGAGAGAAAATAATGCAAAAGACAAATATGCTGAAGTTCTGTTATCCAAAATATGCAAAGAACTCAACAATAAGGAAGTATAAGCAATGCAGATGTCCTTCAATAGGTGGATGGATAGACAAAATGTGGAACATCCTTACAACAGATTAATCAGTAATGAAAAGAAATGAACTATCAAGCCACAAAAAGACAAGGAAGAACCTGAAATGCATATTGCAAAGTGAAAGAAGTCAACCTGGAAAGGCTAAACTCTGTGTAATTCCAATCACATGATATTCTGGAAAAGGCAAAAAAAGAGTCAGTAAGAAGATCAGTTGTTGCCAGGGGCTAGGGGAGAAGGAAGGATGACTAGATGACTAGCAAAGCACAAATAACTTTTAGGGCAATAAAATTATTTTGTATGATATGGTAATAGTGGATACATGTCATTATCTGACTCTTTCTGACCCCATGGACTATATTCCATGGAATTCTCCAGGCCAGAATACTGCAGTGAGTAGCTGTTCCCTTCTCCAGGGGATCTTCCCAACCCAGGGATCGAACCCAGGTCTCCTGCATTGCAGGTGGATTCTCTATCAGCTGAGCCACCAGGGAAACCCAAGAATACTGGAGTGGGTAGCCTATCCTTTCTCCAGAGGATCTTCCTGACCGAGGAATCGAACCGGGGTCTCCTGCATTGCAGGCAGATTCTTTGACAGCTGAGCTACCAGGGAAGCCCAAACATGTCATTATACATTTGTCAAAACCCACAAAATGCACATTAAAAGTGAACTGTAAAATAAACTATGAACTTTTGGTGATACTGATGTAGATTCCTCATCTGTAATAAATATAGCACACTGATAGGGGATGTTAACAGTGAGGGAAGTTGTCTGTATACTCGGAGGGGAGGTATATAGGAACTCTGTATTTTCCTCTCAGTCTTGCTGTGCTCTTAGCAATGTCTAGTAAGTTTTTAAAACTTCATGATGTTAAAACATAGCTCAGGTTTAGATTGTGGTTTAAAGTTCTCCTGAGTAAAGAGCAAGTTGGAAATTATCCTAAGGAAGTCACAACTTTGCTGGCACCAATAGTACGAGGTCCAAAAAACCTCCGCTGTCTCTACCTCACTCCAGAAATCTGTAAACCCTCCACTAGCAGTGTCCTCTGGGGAGAGGGGAGTGGATGATGCCTGCAGGCACATTTTGCACAAAACAGACTGGGAATCCCAGGGCTATGCGCCAGAATCGGATGTACCTTTTTTCCCTAAGACATTTAGATCAGGACTTCTCTGACTTGAGTTCGTGTAGGAATCACTTAGAGAAGTTGTTAAAACAGACTGCAGGGCCTCTTCTGCAAAAACTCTGATTCAATGTCTGCAGTGGGGCCTGAGAATCTGGATTGTCAACTGGCACCCTGGTGATACTGATGCTAGTGGTCAGTGGGTCACATTCAGAAGTTACAAGAATCTTGATGGCTTTTAAAGATGAAATCTCCTCAGTAGAAGTTCTGGAATTTATATAGGATGAGCTTGGGACCAGCAATCTGGCTGAAAGGGAATAAGGAACTGCTCAGAAGGCTGCATCTACTTGGCAAATACACTACATTTACTTAGAATAAGAGCTTATTTGGATAGACTGGGGTGATGGAGACTATGAGAGGGAGACTAAGCAAACTAAAAGCCCGTGTTTTGTTTTGCTCTCAGAAAGTTTCAATGATTTTTTGATCCATTAAGACAGGGCATGTGCTATGTAGGTCACCACAGTCCCCATCACTTCCTAAGTCCCAAACTGACCAGCTTCACTCATTTATAACCTGCGAATCATTTGACTTTCCAAGTCCTATACTTAATGATCTATCAGACCCATTATAGTTTTAAAATTATGAGATATTATCTGTAGGCTTTCCTCCTGTACCCAGAGAAGAAGTTCCTACAAACATACAAAAAGAGCCTTTGCCATCCAATACTTTTAACTATGTGCTTGGATGAGATTGTTAGATAGCATCATTGACTCAATGAACATGAATTTGAGCAAACTCCAGGAGACAGTAGAGGACAGAGGAGCCTGGTGTGCTGCAGTCCATGGGACTGCAAAGAGTTGGACATGACTTGGAGACTTTCAAGTCATGCTGTTCAACAACAGCAACTTTCAACTATGTATCTTCACATTGCAATGAGAAATATCCAGGTAAAAATTGCTTTGTGAATACTATGACTTCCCATAACAATATAGCTTATGATGAACATAAGCATCGTCCTTTAAGAAAACTTGGTATATAAAACTAGAAACAGAAATTAATACATATGTGAATAAATAAGGCAAACTATAATAGTTTAGGGTGGCTAGATTTTGTTTAAAAATATAAGATGCCCAGTTACATTTGAATTTCAGATACACAACAAAGAATTTTTATTTTTCAGTATAAGTATGCCCTATGCAAATATTTGGAAAACAAATTGGACATGGGCTTCCCTGGTGGTTCAGATGGTAAAAAATCTGCCTGTAATGTGGAAAATCCAGGTTCGATCCCTGGGTCGGGATGATCCCATGGAGAATGGAATGGCCACCCACTCCAGTATTCTTGCCTGGAGAATTCCATGGACAGAGGAGCCTGGCAGGCTGTACAGTCCATGGGGTTGCAAAGAGTCAGACATGACTGAGAAACTAAACTTTCACTTTTCCCTTTTCATACTAAACAAACAAAAACCAAAAAAACTACTGTTTATTTGAAATTCAATTGTAACTTACCATTTTGTATTTTATCTGGCAATCTATGTTAGTTTTCTATTGCTGCTGTTAACAAATTATTACAAACGTAATGGCTCAAAGCAACATAAAATTTATTATCTTACAGTTTTGGAGGTAAGAAATCTAAAATATGTCCCCAAGGCCACTTTCATTTTGGAAAGGAGGCTCTAGAAGAAAATCCATTTTCTTGCCTATTCCAGCTTCTACTGGCTTACCCACATTCCTTGGTTTGCACACCCTCCTCAGTCTTTAAAGACAGAAGTATTTTCTTACAGATTTTTATCAATGAGTATGAATCTTCTTTTTGTAGAAGAGAGTAAGTCAAAGGACTTCAGTCACATGCCTGAGACAGAGCCATATGCCTAATTTGCTTTGGCCTAGGATCACCCACGTATTACAGTAGTCTGAGTGCCCTGAAAATCAAAAGGTCCCCTGCATCTCTTCCCCCTCATTTTGTTGTATTTATGACAAGCTGAAGACTTAATTCCTCTGAACATATAGAAGAGCTTAATAATAACAGGAGAGATAGATTCCTAGCATTGTGAATGATAAGAATGAAAGCAGAAACTCTTTCAATTATTCAATAGAAACCAGAACCAAACTTGATAAGCTCAAGGTTTTTATTTATTACATGAAGTAAAAAAATATGGAAGGAAAGTATATACTACATCTGACTTATTAGTGTTCAACTGCTGTTGTCTTAATCCATTCAAGCTTAATCCATGGGTGGCTTATAAACGACAGGAATTTATTTCTCATAGTTCAGGAGACTGGAAGCCTGAGATCAGTATGCCACCCTGATGGTTATGCCATCATCTCCTTCAAGTTGCAGACTTCTTGTAGTGTCCTCACATGGTGGAGCTTTGTGGGGCCTCTCTAATGAGGGCACTAACTTCATTCAGGAGGGCTCCACCCTCACCTCATCTCCCAAAGGCCCCACCTTCAACCACCATCAACTTTGGGGATTAGGATTTCAACATATGAATTTGGCAAGACACAAACATTCACACTATAGGAGCTGACAAGGCATAAAATCTTTTCAGATATTGATCATGTAGCTTCCTGTTTGAATCTTGAAAAACAGCAAAACAAGTATCTCTGATAAAATGTTTGAACACCAAAATTTCTTTAAATAAAGAAATAGTAAAATGTGTCAGAACAAGAAAAGATACTGCCTTTAACTCTTTCTGATCATAAAAGCTACTCACATGCCTTACAGAAGATGTGGGATATTCATAAAGAAAAAAATTCAAAAGGAAAAAAAAATTTTCCCCAAATCCCAGTATGTAGAAATAATCATCTTAAAATTTTGCATTATTTCTTTCCATGATAAGTTATAGAAAACCAATTTCTATATAGACAAATTGCATAGCAGATGTATTATATTATACAGTAAATAAAGTATAAGTTTTCATTTATTTTGTGATCTGCCCATTGATTTCTTTCACCAGATGTGCTATGAAATAGGCCTTTCATTCACTTCTTCACAAGGTACTCCACCAATCTCAGTGGGTGCTATAAAGGTTAATACAACATGGTTATCTTTATACACTTCTAATAGAAGCATATATGGTCAGTATTCTTTTGGACACATTTAACAAAAGACCAACTCAAATGTATTGACTCACCAACTGGGAAGTCCAAAAATTGGTACAAGCTACTTCTATGTAAAGGATCTCTCTCTCTTCTAGAGAACATCTTCAAACAGGTTCTCTCCATGGGATGGCAAGATGGCCCCTCACAGTTCTAGACCTTCATGATCCTTAGTGTTTATAATCCTAGAGAAGGAAAGACCTACCCTCTCTCAGAGTTCACATGCTCAAGACTGATGGAGGAACTTTTTTGGCCCAGCCTGGGTGTATAGTCAATGAGGAGAGAGGGATGGGGCTCCACAATTAGCAGGGCCTAATCACACCCATGCCTGCTATTAACAATAACACCAGAATCATGTAGGGTCAGGAAAAGGCATTTTACCAAGAAACAGAAGAATGCTGATCAGACAAAGCAACAGATGTCCAATAAAGAGGAGAGAAGTTCTATACTGAAAGATTTTGTTGAAAACCAGGTTATATTTAGACGGATCATCTAGGTCAAAATACTGACTCAAACTGATTCTTTTTAAGGAGCAGAATGTACAACATTATCTGAATCTCTTCTCAAATTACAAAAAAATTTCCCCCCTGAAAGCAAACAAATATTCCTTGGGCAGTTCAAAAATTTCTTACTAAAAACAAGGTTATGAAGTAAATATATTTTATGATGGTATGTAGATGGGAGTGGAAATGGATTATGCACCTTTGGATTAACCCCAATAAAAGGCAAATGCTGAAGTGCTAAAATTACAATCCTGAGATAGTAAAGAAGGAAGGAATGATGGAAATGATATAAAAGTGGAAGGTGCAAAGGGGAGAGGTAGGCGAGCACAGGCAAAGCAATCAAGCAGCAATCTCAGAATAGCGATCAGACATGGTGCATTGGGGCAGGTTCATGCAAAGCCTTGACAAATCAAAAAAGGAAGAAAACTAACAATTTGAATAGCTATTACATCAAAAAACATGTCAGAGGCTTTTATTCAGACCACTTAACACAAAGCAATTATTTCCAACCTAAAGACACAGAGGCTGAAGCTCAGAAGTATTATTTAATTCACCTAGAGTCCCTTTGATCTCAAGTTTATCTGAAGTCAAAGTCCATTCTTTTTCTACCACCAAGCTGTTTTCCAGGAAAGGACAGACTATTTCAATAAAGGCCTATATTCTTTCTGACAGGAAAGAGAAATTAACAAATGCCCACTAAAAGAACCCAAAGATTTAAATGATAAACTTAGTAGCTAGGAGTTCTGTTGCAAAGCTATAAACATGAATTGTGTTGTTAAAGAACTTAAGTGACCTATATCCTGCAATTGCCTTGCCCCTTTTAAAAAATCAGTCAGCTGTCTGAATGTGTAGATATAAGATCTGTTCAATTCCCTTCTTCACAATTTCTGTCTCCGGACAGTGTCAAGATCTTGCTTACCTCAGTCTTGGTTCACATGGGTCCTTCTTCTTGAAAGACTTTTCCTCTCCTGCAGATGATATTCTGGCTGATCCTTCTAATCATGAATGATTTACTTAACTCAGATGTCACCTCTACATAGTGACCTCTTCCAGCAGCTAGCCCTATTAAATAGACTCCTCAGATAACATTTAGTATGTGAAACTGTTTTATTTGTGTATGTTTTAATTGTTAATCTCCTCCAAAGAGAATATACAGTTTTTTAAGGGTCAGGAGTTTGTCCACCCTGCTTATGCCAGCTCTTGAATCATTCTTAGGACATAAGAAGCTCCACAAGTAATAGAAGTAATTATTGAGTACACCTATTACAAGAGGTATAAATTGAGACTATAATGTATCACTGTTAGGAAAACACACTTGAGAGGAGACAAAAGTGGAATGGAGCCTGTGTAGGAGTTACATTGCCTATTACTAAAGCAAATAAAACAATAATATGTGAATACTAGTGCCCAACACCAAGCCAGGCCCTGTTCTAAGCATTTGACATGTGCTAACCTGTTTTTCTCATAATCAATAAGTTTATCATTGCTATTTTGCAGATGAGTAAAAGTGAAATATATAGGCTACATTGGCGAACGTCACAGAACAATTAAAAGGCAGAGTCAGAATCTGGGCTCAGTGTGGAATTAATTCCTGCTTTTAACTACAGACAGTCCTGGACTACAATGGTTCCACTTTCAATTCTTCCATGGTTTGAAAGCAATATGTAGAAACCATACTTCCGAGTTTTGAGTTTTGATCTTTTCCCAGGCAATGGATATGCAGTCCGATACTTTATGGTTATGTTGGACACTGGTAGCAACCACAGCTCCGTTAGCCATCCAGGAGTCCACTGCAATGCAGGAAAACCTGGGTTTGATTCCTGGGTCAGGAAAATCCCCTGGAAAAGGAAATGGCAACCCACTCCAGTATTCCTGCCTGGGAAATCTCACAGACAGAGGAGTTTGGCTGGCTACTATCCATGGGGTCACAAGACTTGGACACGACTTAGTGACTACACCACCACCAAACAACTGATACAACCGTTCTGTACCCATACATCTATTCTGCTTTTCATATTCAGGACAATATCAGTAAATTACACGTAATATTTAACACCTTATTATAAAGTAGTCTTTGTGTTGGATGACTTTGCACAACTGTAGGCTAATGTAGGTGTTCTGAGCAAGTTTAAGGTAGGCTGGGCTAAGCCATGACATTCTTAGGTTAGGTGTATTAAAATATTTTTGAGTTAACATGACTTTATCTGCACATAACTCTACTCTAAGTGGAGGAAGATCTGTACTTTTTGACTCTGTCTCTCCCCAAAAGGCAAGTGGTTGGCAGACGGACACACTAAAAGTCCTCTACGCCTGCTACAAAAGGAGGTGAAGACCTTAAAATAACTGGGGAGACTGTAAGAAAACAAGCAGCAAATTTTGTTTCAGTCACTGGTAGGTATAACACGATTAGTTACAAACTGCGAATATTCTCAATTCTTGTCAGCTTTTCAAGGCTTACGAGGTTACACCGTCAGCCGGTAATACCCTAATCACCATCTCAACTTTCTTCCTTCCCCTACTCTTCACTTACGGCGTTTCCCCAATTCCAGTGTTTCTCCAATGAATGTGCAGCAAACTCTGCCTCTGCAGCTTTTTAGTAGCCAAATCTCAACCTCCTCATCTGTAAAGTAGCAATAATACCTTCTAGTCTACTCCGCTAGAACTGAAGACCGAAGTGTAAAAGTGTGAGAGTGCTCTACTGATATTAATTTCTATCACTGGTGGTTTTGTCAGGGTCCTTTTCTCTCTTACTTTGTAATGAAAAAAAAAAAAAAAAAAGGTCTTTCCGTTTTTCTCTGAATTTCGCCTCCTTTTGCTTCTCCAGTTAGCAGGAAGAGTTCAGTCAGGACGGCGTAACTTCGCTTTGAGCCTGCGCACTAGCGACGCCCCGCAAGCCTCGGCTTTCCCAGCTTCAGGCACCGCGCTTTGATGACGTCAATCCTCTGCGCCGCGGTGCGAGCTGGGCGCGCGTGAAGAGGTTCGAGTTCTGTTTTCCCCGCGGATTCCAGTACTTGTTGGTCTCCTGATTCGACGGCATGAAGGAGACGCCGCTATCGAACTGCGAGCGCCGCTTTCTGCTCCGAGCCATTGAAGAGAAAAAGGTAAACTGGGAATTTAGCGCTGCGTCAGCGGTTGGGTTGCAGGCGGCTCGCAGCCTTCCGGCCTGGATGCTTGGACTTAGCTCTCGTAGGCCCGGGGAACCCCAGGAGGAGCCGCTGGTGCTCCCCCAAACCCCCAGTAATTATTTGGCTCAGGTGGGGTCTTTTCAAGGCTCGGGTCATGCCAGCGACTGTCAGTGCCCGGGCACCTAGTTTCCACTCTCCCATGTGGAGTAGTTAGTATCACACTTAACCTCTAAGTCCTTAGCCCGGGGCCTGCCTGCTGCTGCTGCTGCTAAGTCGCTTCAGTCGTGTCCGACTCTGTGCGACCCCGTGGACCGCAGCCCACCAGGCTCCTCCGTCCATGAGATTTTCCAGGCAAGAGTACTGGAGTGGGTCTCCATTGCCTTCTCCGTGGGGCCCGCCTAGCAAAGAGTAATAGATATTTGTATTAGGAATAAACGAATGAATGTTCTACTTACAGCGGCTGGATGGCAGACAAACCTATGATTATAGGAACATCAAGATTTCATTTGGAACAGATTATGGGTGCTGCATTGTGGAGCTTGGGAAAACAAGGTAACTGAATTCAAATTAGGCATAAGCTCAATAGGGAGAAATTTAAAAGAACTTTATTGACTCAGTTTACAAAGCAGATAAGAAGTCTGAACAGTACTTTGTTTAGCTGCCCCAAACAAGTATATTTTCTTTAATGTAGGACTTTAGTTTTATAACTACAGTTTACATTTTTAATCATGAATATATTTTCTGTCAACACGAGCCACACACGGTTCTGAGCTCTGTGAATCATATATACAGCCAGCAGTGATTGCACTGAATTTGTTCCTTACATTTGTTGTCATTGAGAAGAACCTGCTTTCCTCCTTTTACTGAGTGACATGAGAATTTGATTTTTAATGTTCATTTGGAAATTGTGGAGATGTTGGTCAGTAATGTTGGTGAACTATGCCATATGAAAACTTAAGGTGTCCCAAGGTTGCATGTCCGATTGTATCACTAAATATTTGTGAAAAGAGGAGTAATTGTCCTTGATGCTTAGAAATCTGTGGAATAGTAAATATTGTAATAAGAGATGTTTTGGGGTATGCCAATATGTTTTATTTCTGTATATATTCTACTACTGTACTTTGTATGTAACTTCAACCATAGGGATATATTGTACTGAACATTTTAATTAACAGATTTGTACTTTATTTTTGCAGAGTTCTTGGACAGGTTTCCTGTGAACTTGTTTCTCCAAAACTCAATAGGGCAACAGAAGGTATTCTTTTTTTTAACCTTGAACTCTCTCAGATGGCTGCCCCAGCTTTTGAACCTGGCAGGTATTTAAATCTTTTTTTAAAAAACTGCTTTAACCAGAGGAAAGCCTAACAGGGATGAGCTATTGATTTAATGCCTGGTGTTACATTTCATGACATTAGCCCATTCCTGTTTTCACAGGCAGTCAGATCTCTTGGTGAAGTTGAATCGCCTCTTGGAAAGATGTCTAAGAAACTCGAAGTGTATAGACACTGAATCTCTCTGTGTTGTTGCTGGTGAAAAGGTGGGGAATATACCCCAAGTTCTTAATCTTGGGATAAATACTGCTGATTCGTGGATCTCTGTACCAGTAGTTTCATTCTCAGAGCTTCAGTTAATTCAGTTTTATTCTGGTTCACTTCAGATGTTACGGAGTGCTGTCTATAGAACTTTCTATAGAATCTCTCTTTGGAGGGACAGAAAACATTGGTGAAAATAACAGCTTAGATTTGTATACAGATTCCTTATTCAAAGAACTTGTGGTTTTTACATATTCTTATATCTCTTATGAGTTGATGGAAGCAGTTAATGCTATCCTTCTGTATGGATGAAGAACTAAAGAACTGATTAAGTCCTTCATTTGGATAAGTTCATTGACCTACACGGGCTTCATAGTGAGTCACTGGTAGTCTGACATTGGAAATATTACTGTCAACATACTGTGCTGCTTAATAGTATTAAAACTTTATTCTTGATTAGGGTATTTTAACCATCTTTTTGGCTTCAGAGAAGTCACTTAATCTTTCCACATTTCATACTTGAATATTATACTTCCTTTACTTGTAAGGTTATCATAAATATTGTCCAGGAACCTAAGTGTTGGAGTTTTTTGTTAGGAAAGAATAATACGTTAGTCTTGGGAGTTAGGGAAATCTTAGTACTAAACATAAGAGTGGTTCTGTTCAGTTGGAGTATATATTTTACTGTTGTCAAATGACTCATAGAAAGGTGAACTATTGATATTTCAGGTGTTGGTCTGGATTAAGATTTTTCTAAATATATTTTTACTGGTACACTGGAACGAATAAAGGCATGTTTTAACAGCAAGAGAAAAATTTGCACACAATGTTATCTTTCTTTGTAAATCTGTGCCTGTGACCATTTAGGATTTATTTTTGTTTTAAATTCACATTCAGGTTTGGCAAATACGCGTGGACCTGCATTTATTAAATCATGATGGAAATATTATCGATGCTGCCAGCATTGCTGCAATTGTAGCCTTATGTCACTTCCGAAGGCCTGATGTCTCTGTCCAAGGAGATGAAGTCACATTGGTAAGCTCCCATGGTGTGAGCCAGTTTCCTTCTTAAGAACGAATGATGTGCAGGACGACTTGTTTTTAATGAAGTTTTGTTGTAAATGGCAATTAGGTATGTTCTAAAATTTGCTCACAAGGCAAAAACTACATGTGCTCATAATCGCCCTTGAAATCTCTTAAATCTCCTATGCAGAAGTTTTGTCAATGGAAGTACACGCTATCTTGATGTTCTAGAATAGAACTAGATTGGATTGAGCATTTGATAGAGTGGCTGGCTTATCCTTAGGGGGTGTGTGAAAAATAAACAGTTCTCGGTATTTTCACAGGGAGATGCTTTTTCTTATTCTGTGGCAGAAGCCATCAGAAAAGCCTGGAAAGATTGTTGAAACGTATTGCTAGTCTCCATCCTCAGAGTAGGATGGGGATAGGATGTATGACTTTGTACTTCTAACAGCGTTCCCAGGTGATACTGATAGTGCTGGTATAAGGATCACATTTCGAAAACCATGGACTTTGACTATTTACATTGTCCTTTTTTGTGTGTACAGAGTATCTCAATTTCAGTTTATATAAATTACGTGCTAGGATACTGAAAGTGCACTGTGGTGATAGTTTGATTTTTGAAGTTACAAAAGGAAACATCAGATGCCCAGATTCTCTTAAGCTGTCATTCATGATGCTATTTTTAGGAATTAAGTTGGAACAGACTCTTGAAGGACAGAGATGTAGACAAAGTTTTGTTAACAATGGAGATGTTCCTTTAGGGAAGGGAGTTGGTATAAGGAAGTAAAAAAGAAAGTATAGTATGATTAGTAGGCAAAAAAGACACCGATTAAAAAATACTGTACAGGACTTCCCTGGTGGCTGGGTGGTAAAGAATCTGCCTGCCGATGCAGGAGACACAGGGTTCGATCCCTGATCCAGGAAGATCTCAACAGGCCATGGAGCACCTGAGCCACCATGCCACAAATACTGAGCCAGCACTCTGGAGCCGATAAGCTGCAGCTATTGAGCCCACATGCTGCAGCTGCTGAAGCTTGCTTGCCTGGAACCTGTGCTGTGCAGCAAGAGAAGCCGCCACAGCAAGAAGCCCGTGCAACTAGAGAGTAACCCCTGAAAAGCCCACGCGGCAACAAAGACCCAGCACAGCCACAACTAAGTAAATTAATTATTCATTAAAAAAAGATACTCAACAGATATTGATGGTGGTACAGCCATGTTGGAAGACTTTGGCAGTTTCTTAAAAAGTTAAGTGTAAACTTAATACAGTCCACCAATTCTATCCCTAAGAGTGTACTCAAAGAGAATGAAAGTATACATTCACTCAAAGACTTCTATGTGAATGTTCATAGCAGCATTGTTTGCTATGCCAAAAACTGGAAACTCTCCAAATGTTCCATCAACTAGTGAATGGAAAAGCAAAGTGTG
The DNA here is from genome assembly GCF_910594005.1 of Cervus elaphus. Lineage (NCBI taxonomy): Eukaryota > Metazoa > Chordata > Mammalia > Artiodactyla > Cervidae > Cervus > Cervus elaphus. Next base: position 3,829,778 of record NC_057831.1, on the reverse strand, counting down.
GTATATCTACACAGTGGAATATTATCTCACAGCAAAAAGGACCAAGCTGCTGAAGTCATGTATACTTCAAGGTAGATGAAACAGGTTCAGTTGAAAGGAGGTAGATGCAGGAGATGGAAAATTGATTCCACTTACATGAAATGCACAGAAAAGGCAGATTTCTAGAGACAAAGTAAATCAGTGGTTGCTTTGAGCTGGGAGTGACAGTGATCAACCTCAGACATGTTAAAGGGATTTGAGGTGAGTAATGAGAATGTTTAAAAAAAACACTGGATTGTGGTGATAATTACACAACTATGATGTCGAAGCTGAAGCTCCAATACTTTGGCCACCTGATGCTAGAACTGACTCATTGGAAAAGACCCTGATGCTGGGAAAGATTGAAGGCGAGAGGGGAAGGGGATGACAGAGGATGAGATGGTTGGATGGCATCACCGACTCAATGGACATGAGTTTGGGTAAACTCTGTGAGTTGGTGATGGACAGGGAGGCCTGGCATGCTGCAGTCTCTGGGGTCACAAAGAGTCGGACACAAATGAGCAACTGAACTGATATATTTACTAGAAAGTGGATTATTTACAAACAATTAGTGGACTTTATGGTGTGTAAATTATACCTCAATAAACCTCTTGGACAAATACATAAAGTTATAAGGAAGGTGAATGGCAAAGTCAAACAGGTAATTGCAAAAGAAGTTATTTAGATACTCAGGATTAAAGGGATTTCATCTTTTACATTAATATTTGATGTACAAGATGATTTTTTTGTATGTATATAACTTAGTGACTGTAATTATTGAAACTTATTTTCAAACAGTATACACTTGAAGAACGTGATCCTGTACCATTAAGCATCCATCACATGCCCATTTGTGTCAGTTTTGCCTTCTTCCAGCAAGGGTAAGTCTCATCCTCGTCATGGCCAAAATTATTAATGAAGCTAGAAATTTTTTGTTCCACTCAGATGTGCCATAGGCAAATGAACAAATCCTTCCTTTAATACTAAAGTACTTTATAGTTCTTTTCTTTCTTTGTAAGAGTGTTAGTTGACGAATGCTCATTACTGAGAGTTTCCTCAATAGAAGTGATAAACTCTCCTCTAACGAAGAGACTTCACATTTTTCTTTTCATGGCATACTTAGAAATTTATGGGTTTACTACACCATGTTAGTGTATCTTCCCTAGATACAGATATTAGGCTCTAATTTTGGAGTGTGGGTGAGACTTACTGTGGATTAATGGAAGAAGACTTTGGAGTATATTTGAGGAGCATATTAGATGCAATAATTATAGGATAAGAACAGGTCACGAGGGGAAATGGTTCACAGATGGGTAAAAATCTAGGTTCCTTCAGCTCTCCAGCAGTTTCTTCACAACTCACTGCTAATTCCTCCTACAACAGAAAACCTGAAATCTTAGGTCCTTTAAGTGGTGCTTAGGTGCCTTTAAATGAAAACTTAATTTAGAAACAAAAGTATAAATATTTTAGCAATTTTATAACTGAAAATTGGAGAAAAGCTTTCATCTTTCAGTCATTGAATTTTATTAGAGGGAAATAGCACTGTCCAGTAGAATTACTACATAAGCCATATGTGTAATTTTAGTAGCCACATTAAAAGGGTAAAAAGAAACAGGTAAAATTAATTTTGATATAGTTTATTTTACATAGTATATCTAACATATTATTTTAATATGTAATCAGTATCTTAAAAATTATTCCTGAGATATTTTGCATTTTTTTAATGAGCCATAAGCAGAACCTGGAAGAATTTCAAAGTACAGAATATTAAGGAAGCTTTAAAATTAACCAAATCAGTGTTTTAATAATTCTGTTGTCTCTTCACGTTAAAGTGACCCAAATTCATAGGCTCAGACCTGCATACACTCTCTTCACTTTATTATAATGCTGTCTTTTAAAAATGGTGTGATTAGATTGGTACTTCTCTGTCCATCGGATTTTCCAGGCATCAATACTGAAGTGAGTTGCCATTTCCTTCTCCAGGTGATCTTCCTGACCCAGGGATTGAACCCGTGCCCCCTGCATTGGCAGGAGGAGTGGATTAGTGGTAAAGAATGTGCCTGCAGTGCAGGAGATGTGGGTTCAGTCCCTGGGTCGAGAAGATTCCCCTGAAGTAGGAAATGGCAACCCACTCCAGTACTCTTGCCTGGGAAATCCCATGAACAGAGGAGCTGGGTGGGCTACAGCTCATGTCAGACATGACTTGGGTGAACAATAACAAATCTTTTTAAAATGTCCGTTATCTTAAAATTGACACAGAATGGGAGAAATAGTAGCAAACCTGACAAATGATTAATTTCCAGAATTTACAAGTGGCTCATTCAGCTCAGTGGAGAAGGCAATGTCTCCCCACTCCAGTATTCTTGCCTGGAAAATCCCATGGACGGAGGAGCCTGGTGGGCTGCAGTCCACGGGGTCTCGAAGAGTCAGACACGACTGAGCGACTTCACTTTCACTTTTCACTTGCATGCATTGGAGAAGGAAATGGCAACCCACTCCAGTGTTCTTGCCTGGAGAATCCCAGGGACGGAGGAGCCTGGTGGGCTGCCGTCTATGGGGTCGCACAGAGTCGGATACAACTGAAGTGACTTAGCAGCAGCAGCAGCATTCAGCTAAATACCAGAAAAACAAACAACCCAATCAAAACATCAGCAGAAAATCTAACCAGACGTTTCTCCAAAGAAGACATACACATGGCATGTAAACACATAAAAAGATGCTCAGCATTGCTCATTATTGTACACACAGTGTATAAACCCATGGAAGGATGCTCAGCATCGCTCATTACTGTACACACAGTGTATAAACCCATGGAAGGATGCTCAGCATCGCTCATTACACACAGTGTATGAACCCATGGAAGGATGCTCAGCATCGCTCATTACTGTACACACAGTGTATAAACCCATGGAAGGATGCTCAGCATCGCTCATTACTGTACACACAGTGTATAAACCCATGGAAGGATGCTCAGCATCGCTCATTACTGTACACACAGTGTATAAACCCATGGAAGGATGCTCAGCATCGCTCATTACTCGAGAAATGCAAATTAGAGCTACAATGAGGTATCACCTCACACCAGTCAGAATGGCCATCATCAAAAAATCTAAAGATAATAAATACTGGAAAAGGTATGGAGAAAAGGGAACCCTTTTGCACTGTTGGTGGGAATGCAAATTGATACAACTACTGTAGTATGGAATTTCCTTAAAAAATGAGAACTAAAACCACCACATAACCCAGCAGTCCCACTACTGGGCGTGTATATATATATATATGTATACCCTAAGAAAACTCTTAACTGAAAAAGACGGTATATATTCTTGTGTCACCAGAGCACTGTTTGCAGTCGCTGGGACAGGGAAGCAGCGTGGACGGTTATTGACAGATGAACGGATAGAGAGGCTGTGGTACATATACACAATGGAATATTAGTCATAAGAAGGAAAAGCATTTAACTCAGTTCTAAAGAGGTGGATGAACCTAGAGCCTACACAGGGTGAACTAAGTCAGAAGGAGAAAGACAAATGTCATATACTAACACATACATATGGGATCTAGAAAGGTGGCACTGATGAACCTGTCTGCAGGGCAGCAGTGGAGATGCAGACACAGAGAGCAGGCTTGTGGACACAGGGAAGGAGGGGGGGAACAAGTTGAGAGTGGCTTTGAAACACATACATAACCATATGTAAAACTAGAATGCCAGTGGGCACTTGCTGTAGGACCCGGGAGCTCAGACCTGGTGCTCCGTGACAGTCTTGAGGGGAGGGGAGGGGTGGGAGGTGGGAGGGAGGGGACAGAGGTATACCTGTGCCGAAGAATTGATGCTTTTGAACTGTGGTATTGAAGACTCTTGAGAGTCCCTTGGACTGCAAGGAGACCCAACCAGTCCATCCTAAAGGAGATCAGTCCTGGGTGTTCATTGGAAGGACTGATGCTGAAGCTGAAACTCCAGTACTTTGGCCACCTCATGTGAAGAGCTGACTCATTGGAAAAGACCCTTATGCTGGGAGGGATTGGGGGCAGGAGGAGAAGGGGGCGACGGAGGATGAGGTGGCTGGATGGCATCACTGACTCGATGGGCATGGGTTTGGGTAGACTCTGGGAGTTGGTGATGGACAGGGAGGCCTGGCGTGCTTCGATTCATGGGGTCACAAAGAGTCGGACACAGCTGAGCAACTGAACTGAACTGAACTGATGGGTGATACATGGTGATACATGGTAGAAACCAACACAGTATTATAAAGCAGTTATCCAATTTAAAAAAATTGACAGGCACTCAGTATCACATTTGTTCAGGTACACTTAACATTCATTTCAGAACATATTTATTGGTGGATCCCAGTGAACGAGAAGAACGTGTAATGGATGGCTTGCTGGTGATTGCCATGAATAAGCATCGAGAGATTTGTACCATCCAGTCCAGTGGTGGGATAATGCTGCTAAAAGATCAAGTCAGTATTTTGATTAATGTTCCATTAAGAATAGGTCTATTATTTTTAGAAGCTTTTTCTTGATTTTTGCCTAAAATCCAACAGGTATTTTCTGTGATTCTAGACTGTTAGACTCTGGTTTCATGACTGTCCTGATGGTCTGTTGACGTGTGGCTACACGGGGTTCTTCCTCCCTTCCTCCCCTGGGTGGCGCTCCACAGTCTAATCCCTCTACATAGAGGAATACTCTTCCTCCCAGTGAGGAAAGGGGTTTATATTTTTATAAAGTGCCGTAAAGTAGATTTAGGTAAAAATTTTACTTTTGAGATTTGGGTACAGTGGGCAGAAATTCTCAAATCCAGCTGCACATAAGGTTCATGTCAGGGCTTTTAGAAAATAGATTGCCACACAGAGCATGATGCAGCTGGTTAGGAGAACAAAGGCTACTTGGTTGGAATTCCAGCTCTGCCTTATACTAACTGACCTTCAGCAGATTATTTCATCTTTTTGTGCTTCAGTCTCTATCTGTAAAATAGGAAGTAATCTTAATGTCAGCACCTTCTTGTTAGGAGAATGTAAGGATCAATATGGATACTTTGGACTGTATGGCATAAATTAAGTATACAGTAAGTGTTATTTCCAGAGATCCTGATCCACTGGTTCCTGAGGCCTGGGAATCTGCTTTATAAAAACTTCTGAGGGGACACTTTGCAGCTCTGTCTTGAGCAGAGATAGTGATCACTCACAGAAAGGAAGTGAGTGTATCTGTGGCCTTTTCAGCGGTATCTTATCTTGTCATAAAAAATTTTCGGGTCAATTACCTTAATTAAAAGTCTCTTATATCTTGTCTTAATTTGTATTTTTATATTTTATTATTTTCTAATTTTAAAAAAGTAAGGCTTAAATTGCAAAGGTAGAAACACTAATCTTATGTTTTTAGTTTTGCTAAAGAAAACTCTTTGATTTGTTGTCTTTTTTTTGAGGTTTTGAGATGTAGTAAAATAGCTGGTGTGAAAGTAGCGGAAATTACAGAGCTAATACAAAAAGCTTTGGAGAATGACCAGAAAGTTAGGTAAGTTTAATTTTTTTTAGAATTGAATGGTCTTGTTATAAATTTTTCTGTTAATGACTTTTCTCACACAAGCATAACCATATAATTTTTACACTCAAATCTTTCCTTATGTAATAATCGCAGTTGAATATACTAATGTTTTTGAAAGTTGATCAAACTGTTTATTGTATTGCATTCCATTTAAGCGTAATCTGTACTGAAAAGCCACACAGTGATTTTCTTTTAAAAAAAATTAACATTTTCTTAGAAAAAAGAGAATCTGGTAACTTATATTAACAGAACACAAGCTGGGGTTGATCCCCATCTCTTCTTACTCTGTGACATTAAGTGATGGCTATGTCTTGGCACTTCAGTGTCTGCTGTGGCCTGCGAGGTTACTGCCTACCTGGTGGGGCTGGTTTGAGGATTGGAGAATAGTATACCTCAAGCACATAGCACGTGCTTGATACGTGGTTTAATAAATGGTTAATTATAGTAGCTTTCTGTTATCTCACTTGATAGGCCAAATAAATGGGTGAGATTAAGTTAGTCAAATAATTTCTCATCCAATGTCTCATCTATCAAAAGGATAAAATAGTTAACTTTTTTTTCCTTCCTGTCTTCTCTTCCATCTCATTCTCCCTTTCCCTCCCCACTCCCTAAAAAAATCCACATAGGAAAGAAGGTGGAAAGTTTGGCTTTGCAGAGTCTATGGCAAATCAAAGGATTACAGCATTTAAAATGGAAAAGGCCCCTATTGATACCTCCGATGTAGAAGAGAAAGCAGAAGAAATCATTTCTGAAGCTGAACCTCCTTCAGAAGTGTATCTTTACTGGGTGAATTTTTTTTTTTTTCCCAGTAAAAACGGTTTATAATACTTGTGGCATGATTAGGGCTGTGTGAAGTGCGTGCATACTGAAATTTGTTTTCTGAAAACAGTTAGAAAAAACCATTTATAAAACAAGATAGTGATGAGGTAAATTGATGGTGTAACATCTGCCTTCTCTTCAACTATCCTCAGAAATCAGAAAATTTTATATTTTAACAACTTACAGTGTTTCATTTTCCTTTGGAAAAATTCTTGAATCTCAGTGACATAGTCAAACATTTTACATTGTTCTTAAAATTGACTCATTCACCAAATTTATTACTACAACTGAAATGTTCCAAGCCAGTGTGTGTCTTAATATTTGTCACCCATTCTATCCATAAAATCTTCACCTGAGTTACACATTTTTTTCTTCATTATTCAGCCATCCATAGTGTAGTCGTTAATTTTTTTTTTCTAAGAATTTGAGGTGAACTTCAGACTTAACAGAAGAGAACTTTCATTCTAATTGTTTTCAAAACTGCATCAAATAGCAGTATATTTGTTATTCAGTTTTCTTAACTTGCTAAGTGTTTCTAAACCTGTGCTGTGGACTCCTGGAACCGCCCAAATTGGAGAGGGAATTGAAAACTCCTGGGGTCATCTTGAAGACTCTGAGAAGGAAGACGAGGATGAAGGTGGCAGTGATGAAGCTGTCATTCTTGATGGTGTAAAGATGGACCCAGGTGTAGAAGTCTCTAATATTGGAAGCCAAGGTATGTGACACTTTATGGCTATATGTAATGTGTGTGTGTATATATATTTCTCTCTTAGGAATCTTACGTCAGCAGTTACTTATTTAGAGGGATTAAATGTTAATTTAAACTGTTGAGGCTTACTGCAATATTAACTTCCAGTTCTTTTCTGAGAATTTACTTATCTTTGTAGAATGGTGGTATTCTTTGATATGTGAGGAGAGTGGCATAAGTTTTTTTTTATTATTATTATATATCCAGGCCAGTTTTAAAAGGATAAATTTCTTAAACCTCATTCGTGCATGCTGTTTTTCCTTTGTATAGTTTTTAGTGCATGCTCAGTTGCCAAGTTGTCTCTGACTCTTAACGACCCCATGGACGATAGCCCGCCAGGCTCTGTCTGTGGGATTTCCCAGGCAAGAATACTGCAGCGGGTTGCCATTTCCTCTTTCAGGCAGTTTTCCCATCCCAGGGATCAAACCCGTCTCCTGCATTGGCAGGCAGATTCTTTACACCACTGAGCCACTTGGGAAGCCTCAAATATAAAAAGGAAGTATCATAACATGTATTAGAAGAGTGCTGTCCATACAGCCTTAGGAATACAGTGTTAGGAATGTTCCGTCTACGCTGTCCGGCACAGTAGCCCCTAAGCCAGTGTTGAGCAGTGAAATGCGGCTTGTGTAACTGAATGCTGGATTTTAATTGATGTAGTTAAGTAGCCGCATACAGCTCAGTCAAGCTGTATGAGAACCCACAGCATCCTAAATGTGCATGAACAGTAGTAGTCCTAGATGTTCCTGACATCCTGCAAGCAACACAACTATAGAAATGGTTCTCACTTGTGGATATTTTAAGGACAGTTAAATTCTATCATGAATTATTTATGTAGACATAAAGTAGGTTGATAGAAAACTAAAGGATAGTTACTAAATCTCAGTTACTGACTGAGAAAACAGTTGCACATACCTGCCTGCCTTTAAGGAAGATTATTGCCTATAAATATTACTGAGAACCTACTGGGGTTTTTTTTGTAAGGCAAAAAAAAAAAAAATTCCCCATTGATTGAGACCCTTACTCAGCTTGATACTTTTTTTTTTTTTGTAAACTATATATGCCTCTCTCTATATATATAGGTGGCCTGCCTGCCAAAGCAGGAGACCTAAGAGACGTGGGTTTGATCCCTGGGTGGGGAAGATCCGCTGGAGGAGGAAGTAGCAACCCACTCGTTTTCTTGCTTGGAGAATCCCACGGGCAGAGGAGCCTACAAGTCTGTAGGGTCGCAAAGAGTCAGACACGACCGACACAACTTAGCACACACATACAAACAAAGGAAGGAATGGAAAACTCTTATGTGGATCGGAAATGGATTTATCGGAAATGGATTCTTCATATGTTGTTTTTTGGAATTTATTTATTTTTAATTTTATTTTCCATTTATTTTTATTAGTTGGAGGCTAATTACTTTACAATATTATAGTGGTTTTTGCCATACATTGACATGAATCAGCCATGGATCCACATGTGTTCCCCATCCCGATACCCCCTCCCGCCTCCCTCCCCATCCCATCTCTCTGGGTCTTCCCTGTGCACCAGCCCCAAGCACTTGTCTCATGCATCCAACCTGGGCTGGCGATCTGTTTCACCCTAGATAATATACATGTTTCAATGCTGTTCTCTCAGATCATCCCACCCTTGCCTTCTCCCCTAGAGTCCAAGAGTCTGTTCTGTACATCTGTGTCTCTTTTTCTGTTTTGCATATTGGGTTATCATTACCGTCTTTCTAAATTCCATATATATGCGTTAGTATACTGTATTGGTGTTTATCTTTCTGGCTTACTTCACTCTGTATAATGGGCTCCAGTTTCATCCATCTCATTAGAACTGATTCAAATGAATTCTTTTTAATGGCTGAGTAATATTCCATGGTTTCTGTGTACCACAGCTTCCTTATCCATTCGTCTGCTGATGGGCATCTAGGTTGCTTCCATGTCCTGGCTGTTTTTTGAAATTTAAATTGACAGTTTCTGGAGGAGTTTGGGAAAAATCTTTTAGAAAGCACAAGGACTTCAGTTGGCATATTAACTTGTTTCCAGATTAGTTCTATAAAAGATGGACTGTATCTATAAAATATATAGATTTCCCCCCCTAACTTTTCTGTGAAAGCAGCACACATGGTTTTTCAGAGCTCCAAGGAAGGGACTCAGGGAAGGGAAGAACCAAACAGATCTGTGAGCCTTCAGCCAAATGCCACCTGGGCCTCTTCTATCTGAAATCTGATTCTTCTAACATTTTCTTAAAGATGCCCCTATAGTGCTCTCGGACAGTGAAGAAGAAGAAATGATCATTTTAGAACCAGATAAGAATCCAAAGAAAATAAGGTAACAATTTTCTGATTTATTTCAAATATGTACTCAAGACTCTTTAGAGGCTTTATTGTCATCTTACCCACCTCTAAACAGACACCTTTTTCATTAGCAATTCAGATGTTCTTTCTATGGTTTCTCTATACAACTGCATGGGTGCCTTAAGGTTACAGTATTCTGCCATAGTTGGCAAACATCCAACCTACTGGAAAAAGTGAAGTTTGGATCACCAAAGTAGGGGGCAGTGTAGGAAGTAAAGTTGGCAAACCATTTTTGGAATCAGCTCATAGTACTAATACTGTTGAGACATTAATTTACTTTGTTCACAGAACACAGGCCATCAGTGCAACACAAGTGAAAGCAGCAAGTAAAAAGCCAGTGAAGAAGAGAAAAAAGAAGAGAGCGGCCAATTAAAGCTCACATAGTTGTGTATTTGTGTATATAACTATTAAAAAGGTATTTATTCAGTGCTAACAACCTTGAGTATTTTATTCACAAATCCATCATAAAATCTACTTTATACAGTTTTTTACATTACGCTTTAAATGTTTGGAGAACTCTACAGGTTTTAAATAACATATTGGTAGGTCAGGTGTACAAATGAAAAAGCTGACGAATGAAAAAGTATTTTCATAGTGTGTACACAGGCCTAAAAGAGTCTCAGATTATTCCCAAGTCACAGCTGGCCCAGTTCTTTAAGGAAGTGAATGTCAGCACCTGTGTGTCGGAAGGAGAAGCCTTCCCAGTCCCGATATGAATTTTTATGAGTGAAATCCTGAAGTCAGATTTTTACTTCAGATTAAATTTGACTTACAAACCAAATTTTCCAAATCAATTTATTAATTATTATCCTGACAGCTGACATCATTAATACTTTAACAGAAACCACTTAAAATTAGCCAAATATCTAAGATAGTTACATGTACAAAAGATATACAAATTAAAACCATTTAAAAAGTAATAGATGCCATAATTTGTACTGGACCATAACTTCTGTATTCAGAAATGATTGTAAAATTAAAACCTAAGATAAAATCTGTACACCATATACTTTGAGTGATTTACATCTTAGAAAACAAAGGCAGTCTTTTCACTGATACACCTTTAGTGTCTCTGGTGGGTTTAGGAGGGAAACACCATGATACCTGTAAGTAGGGAAAAAAAAATCCATTTTTAGTAAACATTCATTGGGTGAAGCAGATCATGGGATTATACACATACCAGGAACTCACAAATTTCCGCCTACTTGATTTAATATTTACAAAGCCAGTCTGGTCCCCCAACATGCATGCATGCCCTCTTCCTCTCCCCTCTTCTCCCTCAAATATAGGACAGAAAGCTCAGAACACATGGCTGCTAAGAGAGCAGTTGTTTAAATAATAAAGTTAAAATATTAAGGAGCTCTGAACTGTAGGATAGCCTGGAAAAGCAAACTTGTGTAATATCTACTGCTGTTGATTCTTACTTTGAATTTTTGTACTTCTCTCTTATTGACTGTTGTGCGTGCTGTGGTGCTCTGAGGTAGGTCTGGTGAAGGTCCAGGAGACAAGGCTTTAGAGTTTCCAGAGTATATCCAGTCTTTTGTACTAATGATTCAGGCTGCAGGACGGAGGAGAAAACCATTTTACTTTGTTTTTGTAACACATTAAACACAAGTTAGTAGTTGGCATTAAGCTTGAGTTTTGTTAAACTTTAGTATTTAACACCTCCAATGGTGGACAGGGAAGCCTGGCATGCTGCAGTCCATGGGGTCACAAGGAGTTGGACATGACTGAGCGACTGAACTGAACATTTTCCAGTTTTCTTAGGCTCCTTTTTGCTGACTTCAATAACGATTTTCCCTGCCAGTGGCAGGCCCTGTCACCCAAATTCTTTAAGTAATCTTTCAAATCCAAGTAGTAACTAAGCTTTCTACCTAACAAAGGTAAGACAGGACGCTTTAAACAGGGTAGATGGTTGAACAACTCTTCTCGTTCAGTACATTTAGACAACTATCAATTGTCTAGTACAGTTACTTATCTGGCACAGGCATTTAAAATCACAAGGTAGATGTGTGAAGATGTTGTAATACATACCCAGCTTTGTCCTGTGACTGTGTAGAGGGCTAAATGAAAGGCCGCTGCAGCAATAACTGATGGCAAATACTTTAGATATGGGTCAGCATCTATCAAACTTAACTCTCCCAAAAACTGGAATGAAAAAGTAAATAACTTTATGATCATAAGAGCTCTGGAATTCAAACCTCAAATCCTCCCTTTCTGACCTAATTTTTTCCTGTCTTTCAAGACTGGCTGTATAGCAACCATATAAAACATTTTCACAGTCACATCTGTAAATATATCCACTACTGCATTGTTTTGCTTCATTCTCATCCTGTGTTTTCCCTCTGGCCTTAAGAACAACCCTTCTGGCTACCATTCATTTTCCATTCTCATATTCCCAGTGCCTTCTCAATTTATATTATCTTTTGCGAGTGATAGGCTTTCTTTCCTGTGCTGCAGCACTAATCTGTCCGAGAACACTACATTCCTTGACCAAGGCTGTGTAATGAAACTAGAGCTTGCCCAATTGTGACCTTAGAATCTTCATTCAACAGAATTAAAAGAACTTACCATTGCTAAACTTTCAACTTTGCAGTTTGCAGGCTGCTGATGCAGAAAGTACTGGGTAAGAAACTGATTTATTGTTGGTGCAGCTAAGTCAAAAGCAAGGACTTTCAAGACTAGGTGCTCCATCCTCAGAACTTGTTTCTTGGTATAAGTGTCATCTGTAATGTATACAAACTCTGCTACTTCTGGCGGGTATATTTCTTCAAACTTTCTACAATGAAAGAAGTAATTAGTCCTTCTAAAAGAAAAGCAAGCTTGTTTATCCCAACTTGAAATCCCTTAAGCAGAATAAATGGAATGAATCTGAAACCAATTGGCTGTTTCCACTGATACTTGACCATTTTTAGCTGAAATTGGGTAAATGCTAATTAAAAGCCCCAGATATATAATCTACTGAAGTCCAAGGAAATGAGAGACTGACTTCCCAAGATTGGAGCAAGGTCATCAAGTAACTGAAAATGTAGGAAATTTCCTTAGAAAAAGAAATGCTTTATATTTTAGTTTTCATGTCTTAATGGGGAAAAGGTAAGATTTTGCTTATTTAACAGAAGGTACTTTTCTGTGGAAGGAACCACACTTTGTAACCTGGTCCTAGTGTATTAAAATCTTGCCAGTCTGTAGGTTCAAGTGCCCTGAAAGACAGATCTAGGAAAATTAATGTCCTAAATTTGTGGTTTCATCTACACTACCACCCCTCAAGTGGTTTTGAGTCCTGCTTTGTGTTATATGTTAAAACATCACACTTGCCAAATACATGTATTTTAAATCACCATTTCTTCCCTACACAGAAAAATATTACTTATCACTTTTAACCCAATGAACCAAGTTGGACTTACGAGGCTAAAAGCATAGCAGCAGTGCCCACAAGTTGAAGTTTTCCTCTCAACACAGACATGGATGAAAGAAACCTATCAATGTAGTTCACAGCCAAGTGCAGGGTCTCGTTCTGCAGTTTATATTCTTCTCCTACTTCAACTAACCAATCCACGAGGATAGCCCTCATACTGTTAGTAATGTCTGGCTGTTTCTTCATGTAACCCACTTTAGGCTTACATTTAACCTGTTGAGTGTTAAAATTGCAGTTAGATCTTCTATCATTAACAGATACTAGCTACATGCCAGAAACTTAAATATAGTATTAGAGTAATTAACTGGCAGTTAAAAAATTTAAAAACATCATCTTAATTTCATCTCCCCACAGTAAATAAACAGCAGTATCAAGAGTAGATTCAGGGAGCAGTTACCTCCATTTCCCTAAGGTATGTGTGAATGTCCTCATGGTAGTCTGGTACTTCATTAACACTCACTGGCTTTTCATCTTCCAATACAACTGACATTTCCATAGTATGTGGAGACTCTGGGACTGTTCAAAAATACAGTTAAGTTCACTTAGTTTTTGACTTAAGAGCTAAAAATGATTGTCCTTGTAAGGAGTCCCATACTACCAATAAGCTTATTTCATCCAACTAAAAGAGCTTTTTATGACAAAATACATATAAGATTTAACTCTCATTTTAGTACCTCTGTCCACTTAGTTTTGGAATGATTTTAATTAAAATATCGATAGACCATTAACAGGAAAAGGAATTCGGGGAGCAGGTTATTAAGTTAAACCATCATTCATCTCACATGACAGGAGGACAGCGGCTCTGTTAGAACAAGGTTAAAACCCAAACTGTGAGATAATATCTAGGATTTGTCATAAGAGAGTGTGCAGACCCCAAAGTCTAACATGGCAAAGCATAATCCAGGCAACTATTGGAAGCAGGGCTAACAAGTGTGCTAAAGAGGAAATCAGATTTGTCATGGGCAGTTCAGACATATTAACGGTACAATTTATGGGTGATTGGTAAATTCATCTTTGGAGGCAACAAATGTCGTCCATTATTATTTCAGCTCAAAGTTTACTTTGAGGTTAAAATTTGCTGCAAATTTTAAATAAGAATACACAAATTACTGTATTTCCAAAGTTCTCTGCTATACCTCTCATTTGTACAACTAAAACTGATAGTGAATTCAGTGAGCTGTCCAGTGAACCCATAGCCTGATGGTAAAGCAGCACAAACTGTAGACAGAGCTGTCCATAGCAGTTACTCTGACTCACAGGAAGACAATTGTCCTTCTCTGATATCAGACAATCACTCAGACGGGTTTCACAGAAACAAAGTTTTAGAGTTGGAAGGGATGCTGGCTATCTCAGTATTTAAAGCTGCATCCTCAGACGGCATTCTCTGAAATGGTACGAAAAAAGTTAACTGAAATATATTCTCCCAACCAAGCAAATGTGTCGAGGGTCAGTTAAGTCTTTGGGATCTAATGAAATTGATGTGACTAGCAGTGTACCAGAAGGGGCGCAGGATTAGAATCTTCTTGGAGGTCACCAGGTCACAGATTAGCTGTGAGGCCTGAGGTAAGTCACACCCTTTCTAAACTCGTTACATTACGCCTAACTCATAATGTAGTAAGGCTCAGGTAAAACGTCTTAAAAGGAAAATATTAATCCAACCTATTTAATAATTACATTTATTCACGTTTTCTTTAAAACTTACCAAAACTACCATCCATTGGGTAATCAAGAGGTGCCAGTGGCTTTCTTGGTCCTGGTAAAGTAACAGCTGAATTAAAAGCCAAGACATCTTCACTTTCTGATTTTTTAGATTCAGTTGGCCTTTTTTGAGTCTCTTCTGCTTCATCCACATGAATGGTAAATGCAGGCTGTTTACTGTTTGCTTTCCAGGGAGGAACAGTGACATGCTCATCATTTATAGGAAGATCCTTAAGAGGTGCAACCTAAAATGAAATAATTAACTGCTTTGAGCCTATTAAGTGGAATTTTACTTTCACCCCCTTATACTGCTGAGTTTAATCCCAAATCCTCTATCAGGAAAATTAAAACTTTGGGGGGCAAAGTTCAGGCAAGGAAATTTGAGTAGCTGGAGAAAGAAGAGATGCTTCAATTTGTCATAGGCATTCCTGTGACACCAAAGATTTCAGAGTCACACCAAATGGAATTACGCAAAACTAGGCCACGAGATGGCTGGAGTGGCAGGCCGAAAGATGCCAAATTTAACAGAGATGGCAAAAAACAAAAGTGGTTTTCCTCTTTCACCCCAGGGTGGAGCAACAGAGCAAATCAGTAAGATGGCGGAATTGACCAAAAGCAAAGTATTTTTTATACCTTTGCCCAAAGTAGAGGTAGTTTCTTTACCCATATGGGGAAGATGAAGAAGGTCGGAATAGTGCCTGGGGTTTAAAGGAGAAAGGCGCGGAGGCGGGCAAAGACCACACGCAACGTTGTGGGGCTCGGTTTGATCCCATTATCGATGGAAAAATACTCCCAATGGAGAGGAGAGGCAGCATGAACGCATAGCGCTGTCAGGGACAGTATGGGAGAGAAACTAATGGGAGTAATGTGGCGTCCTACACTACAGAAACCCAGGGATCAAAGGACTCCAGATCCTGGCCTCCCGCGAAAATCCCAGGGAATGCTTTCTCGCCACACTCCTCTGCCGACTAGACCCGTGCAAAACCCCCGCTAGGCCCTCCCTCCTGAGGATATCGTTCATTGCTTTACCCGTCGCGTCTTAGGCCTTTGGGGCGCTGGACCCCGCGAGTTCCCCGCCTTCAGTACCGCCAGCCCAGCCCGGGTCCGGGGCTGCTGGGCGGGCGCCGCCTTCTCGGGGTTGACGTTCTCCTGGTCCTCCTGGAACGCCGTCTGCTGCAATGTTAGCGCCGAACCCGCCTCGCGGGCCGCAGGCCCGTGCGCGGAGCTACCCAACATCACTGCTCCCGGGGGCGCAGCGGGATCAGCCCGGCGCCAAGCAGCGTGCACTGCGTCCCGCCGGCCAGCCGAGGAACACTCCAGCCGTACCCGCCCGCCGCAGCCCGAGCCAGCCTGCCCGTCCGCTCGGGACCTTGTAGGACCGAGGAGACTGAGAAAGGCGGACGCAGAAACTGCCGGGCGTGGAGGGACGAGGACGCCCCCGAAATGAAGCGAGCAGCCCGCCGGAGCTGCGGCTGTTCCTGCAGTTCAAGTATCCCGCGACTATTGAAATGGGCCAATGAAAGGTGCCGGTCCCTGTGACGTCACTCGGGGCGCCGCGGTCGCAGGCGAATGAAGGCGGCTGCGAAGGCAGCCGAGCAGGGGCGGAGCGGGGCGAAGAAACAGCGAACGGCGGCAGAAGGAACGACGCCTGCGCAGGGCGGAGAGGCGGGGCCTATGCTGATGGTGGCTTTAAATACCGCAGCTAAGCGGCTCCTGCCTTAGGGTAGGGGCTGCCGCTAGCACAAAGTGGGGTGCCGTTTAGCGATTATTAGTGGGCCTTGCATGGAGCCTGACGGGTTAGTCCATGGGGTCGCAGAGTCAAACATGACTTTAAAGACCACACCACCACCACCCGGCCTTTAGCCTTAGGACCTCCAGTTAGCTTGACTGTTTTCTCAAGGTATAAAATCGGATTCGGCCATACTGGCCTGGTGGTCTTGTTCAAGTTACTCAATGTTCTGATTCTCAGTTTTCCTATCTGTTAACTGGGGTGATAATATCTACATGTTATAACTTATCATTAGTATTAAATAACGTGCATAAATCATTTCACACGCTGCTTATGTAATTGACACTCAAGTGGATGACTATAGTGTCATCTTACCATTTTCGTGCTTCTTCACAGTCTTATCCTTTTTATTTTTCTTCATGAAGATTCAATTAAACTGCCATCTTGAATTACTGTTGATATACGTGACAAACTAATATACAAGAAATTCAACTAGACAGCCATTAATTTTTATCTCTTTTTTTCCCCCCCAAGGTATGGCAGCCAACAAAAAGCACGGAGTGAAATTCCAGTGACCTAGATATAATTGTGTTCCATTTAGAAATGAAGGTTGTTTAAATATAGAAAAACAATATGGCCTTATTAAAATAAAACTGATAGAAATATGTGCCTTTAACAAATTTTCACATTTAATATACAAGGCTTACACATAACTAATAAATATAATGGTATATAATTGAGGAGCATTGTTGTTTTCCAACAAATTCATAAGTGTGCCCTTCTTGAAAACACAGAATAGTTTATTTTCTATTATAATCCTTATGCCACTTTAAAATAGCACAATCTTAAGTATAATATTCACCTGAATATGAATAAATAGGAATTAAGATTGATGACTTCCATAGTCCTCAAGTTATATTTCCCTCCATATATGATAAAAAAGGAAATTAGTATTTACTAGTGTGGGAAAATCTAAGAAGCCAGCACTATTTCTGCACTATTCATATGCAGTACATTTGTATGGCCCTACTGGTTACAGCACATCAAATTAAAACCCCCCCAGTCTGTGCAAGGTCTGATTTCCCTGGCCACAATTTAAAGCACTGAGCCAACCCAAGTATTTAACAAACTGAATACGAGTCACAAAACATTACCAAGCAACAGCAAAATCAGTTGTAAATCAATCTCAATTAAAAAATTTATAGGTTATATCACCTAGTTGACAACACACATAGTAACCAAAACATAATTGAGGCACCAGAACTTGGGTCCCACATTTATGAAATAGCAGCATGTCCTCTTAAACAAAGTCTCACTGAGAATCAGTTTTCTTATATGATTTGACAAAATAATCAACATACTGTGAAGATCAATCGAGGTCACATATGTATATACATTTTGAAAACTGTAAAGCAGTTTATACATATGTGTTAGCTTGTTAAAAATTTAAATGTGTCTATTTTCCAAACAATATTTTTTGATTTGAAAGTTAAAACAGCCACTTGAAAAAAAATTCATTAAAATCTGTTATAATCATTCCATTTAAAAAAAAAATAAAAATTCTCTTAAAAAATTACATTTGTCAAAAAAAAAAGCACTACAAAAAACAAGTTATACTTCATTTATATTTAGATGGTATTAAAAAGCACTTGAAATAAAAGTATGTACAGTTAGCTTGTAATTCTATTTTAACAATTTTCATTTAAACAGACAAATTCTTTGGAACTTTACCTTGTTTATATTTCATGCAGCATCAAAGAAAGCAATCAGTGCATTTTGGTCATAACTGTCCAGAATTTCCAGTAAAAGAGGCACTTTGGTTTTTACATTAGTGCCTTTAAACTTGAACTTATCTATGAAAAGATCAGTGATCATGCCTACAAAGAAAAAAGATAATTTTCTGTCATTGATTGAATCGATTAACCACACATTATTTAATGAAAGTGATTGCTTGAGAATTTCTCAACACCTGTAATTTGTATTAACATACACACCTAAAAGGATTGGTGCATTAAAAAATATTTATTTGGGGGGGATTTTATGGCAAATTTCAAAATATAAATCATTTGCCTAATAACTCTCCTAACAACTGGTTACATGCTTTTGATTTTAAAACTTTCTGGACTGCAAAATTGGTGATAAGAGATGGCAGCTCTGTAACACCCATATTCTAGGTTATTTTGAGGATAAAAGATCATGTGCTTGCCATATGGCAAATATTAATATATCAGATATTATTGTTATAGCTTGTGAGCAAGTCTTTGGGCATAAAATAAATTATTAGGAAGATCTTAAGGATCAATATGGACAGATGATACCAATTGACTCCATAGATGACTTGGCACAGTGCAAAAAGCATGCATCTTGGGGCAAGGCGGTCCTAATGAAGGCTTTGCCACTAGCTACTTATATGGCAAATTCTTAAGTTCAGATTTCAGTTTTAAAAAATGTGAAAAAAACAGAGACAGTACCATCTATCTTGCAGCGCTGTTGTAAGGATTAAATATCCCACCTGATTATAAAGATGCATAAATAAATAGGTATACTATGCATATCAGGTCTTATGTAAAGATTGAAGAAAAAAATTTCCTTAAGCTGTTCTTTCCTTCCTCTCTCTCTGCCTCCTCACATCTCCCTCTTGCTCTTGCTTTTTCAATATATTGTGAAACACTCAACTTCTTTCCACCAAAGCAAAATGAGTTCTAAACTATAAACTGACACAACACATATATAGCCCTTATTCAGTTTTGCATAAAAATATTAAATGCTGTATTTTGATATTTCAAAATAGCAATGAAAACTGAATATTATTTGTATGAAATATAGCCTAAATTATGTTTCATAAGGTATCAAACCAGGTTTCTTCATATATATAAATTAATTGCATTACATTTACTTCATTTGTTAATGTTTACTTGTATATTCTAAAGTAAAAATATTAAACATTAAAACCAGCTTGACAAAATATACTTTGCAGTACACTGCTGTTCCTGTCTCAGTCATGACTGCTGTGATCTTCCCCTGTCTCCTTCCGCCCAGCTTCCCTCATATGATCCTTTGCAAACAGCCAATAGAAAAGAATATGACAAGATATGCTAGAATAGTCAACTAACCATAGAGTCTTTCAAGATGTGCAGGTTGCTTTTTGTATTCTTCCTGTAGGTGATCTGCCTCTTCTAGAATGCAGCGATATTCTGGTATCAGAAAGTTTGTGTTTCCCTCATGAACCTGCAATTCCTTATTTAAAATTAAAAATAAAAGCACCTTAATTTCAAAATTCAGTCCAGTGTAAAGTGGACTTAAAGTATAAAAATTTCAGTTCTTTACCATTTTAGAAATCCGATCACAATAAAATAATAATCATGAATCCGTGGCAGGCATACTTACTTTTAAAGCATCAATTAACTGCACTTTCTTAGCCAAAAGCAACTGGTACTCCAGCTTTGGGTGGATTAGCTTTAATGTGTGTTTGACTGATACTTCATTTATCTCTAGAAGAAGTTGAGGCAGGCACAATGAGATAAGTCACTTTGATCAGGAACATTCTTATTCTAACAACAACCCCCCCAAAACAGAAAGAATGATTCTTTTTATGCTTTTCTTTTACCATAAGATATGTTGAGGTTAATTTTCCTTTTTGTAGCTTCTTTAGAGAGCACATCTTTTAGGATGGATATAGTAGAAATGTTGTCAGACTTAAAAACTCCTTCGCCTTTTCTATAAAATTAATATTTTTAAAGAAATAGTTTTAGAAAGAAGTACATCCAATAAATATGTCCCGTAAACACATATTTTGTGACTAAAAACCTTGTGTTTAGACTTCATTTAATTTTAAATTTCTTTATATACACATCTCACTATTAATGTAAAGCATATTTAAACAGGTAACCTATTACTGTTGTAGTAATTCAAGTTCTAAACATAGTTGTAAAACTGAGTAAAAGATGTTAGACATATGCCTCCTAAAGATATGACAATTTAAGTCTTCATTTAAAACTTTTTTATTCATTTTCACTAATAAAATTTCCAATAGCTAATACTTTATATATATAAAATACATTTAGAATTGCTTACTTTCATATCAGTTCTTATGTAACACATAGATGAACAGCATGACTCCATGCTTCATCCTTAAATATCAAACCTAAGAGTAACATCTATAATCACAGGACCCTTCTTTTTCTTTAGGGAACTCCTTTGTCCTCTCTCTCCCCTCCTTCTCAATCCTTATAGTTTCATTAGCCTCAACCCTATTTCTGGGACTTCGGGAAGAAGCTTTTACATGTGCTTCATGACCACAGTGGTTCATGGTTTAATGATGATAATCGTGGGGCTTTTATTGGAACTAGTGGAAAAGCAAGGTTATGGTAGCTGAAAAGACATAAAGCTGGATGGAGTTGTTGGTGGCCTCCGTGGCACCACACAGGAAAACCAAGAGCAGACAGAATCAGAGTTCAGCAGTGACAAGCGATGAAGTCTTAGGATGGAGAGGGGTAAAGGGATCAGTTAAGCTTCTGATCCAGTTGTGTCTGAAGCAGACTACTTAGTTATACAAGCTGATAAATTCCTTTTGTTTGGTTAAGCCTGCTTACATTTGGTTCCTTTTTATGATGACCTAATTAATATATACTATCTTTACATATTCAATGTGGCCTTTCTATACTGACTGCTGCTGCTGCTAAGTCACTTTAGTCGTGTCCGACTGTGCAGCCCCATAGGTGGTAGCCCACCAGGCTCCGTTGCCCCTGGCTAGCTGTAGACAAATGCTAGTTCTTTTTTTCTAGAAAGATTAATAATACACACTTATTTTGATCCCAATTACATTTTAGATATCATGAGATTTTTCCCATTAGTCTTCAACTTTAATGAAATTTCACATTAAATACATATACAGTACCTGGCACTGTAGAATGACTTACACAGTTTATCTTCCTTTAAGCATTACAATTCAGTGAAGTAAGTGCAATTATTTCCATTCCTCAGAAAAGAAACTGAAACTCAGAAAGTAACCTAGCTGAGGTCGAATAGCTGGTGAGTCACAGACCAGATGCAAACCTAAGCATGTCTGTCTCCAAAGTATATACTCCTATAGTTCTTTAATATATATTTCTTAAGCAGGTAGCCAAAAAACACTTATTGAGTGTACCACTATGTCCAAGGGGCTTCCCAGCTGGCTCAGTGGTAAAGAATCCGCCCGCGATGCAGAAGACCTGGGTTAGATCCTTGGGTTGGGAAGATTCCCTGGAGGACACGGCTACCCACTCCAGTATTCTTGCCTGGAGAATCCCCATGGACAGAGGAGACTGACCAGGTGCAATCCATGGGGTTGCAAAGGAATTGAACACGACTTAGCAACTAAACAACACTATGTTCAAAGCCACGTATTAGACACGTAAGGATACGAACAAAAATAATAAAGAAATAAACTCTGCCCAGAAGCTTACAATCTGGTTTAGAGACTAGCTTGCATAAAAATTATTACATACTTCAAACAAGTAACAATAAAAATCTAAGACAGGTAAGAATAAAATGCTATGGGAGCAGAGAAGAGCATCCAGGAAAACTTCAAAAATGTAGCTACTGAGTTGGACCTTCAAAGATAAGCAGAGTTTTGACTGATAAGAATATTTAAGGATACAGAACGATAAAAAGCAAAGATGTGCTACTATAAAAATATATAAAATGCCAGGGGCCTGTCAAATTGTCTACTATGATTAAAGTGTGAGGTTCGCTGTCATACTCCAAAACACGAGTCATGATTCCAGGCTAAGACACAGATAAGATCCCCTGGAGGGTACAGTGAAATAGCCCCTCAGAACTGATGCTAAAACCAATTATATAAGCAAGATTTGGGGAAATAAATATATAAAAAAATAAAACCAATTAGATTTCTGGAGTGTTCTTGGTCCCAAAGGTAAAATTATGTGTTCACTGCTGTTTGCTAAACTTAGCGTGGTAAAATCTCAGCTAGAAAGCAGGAAGTACAATACCTCAGTAAACTGCTCAGGGAAACAATCTTAAGAGACAGAGACAGAGGGAAGATAAGAAGCCCTCTCCCTTCCAAACAACAAAATTAAAATAAAAGATCAAACAGACAGTACCAACCTACAGCTGTGAGAGAATAAGAAAAAGTTTAAGGGTACAAGGTCAAAGCAGATTACAGAGAAACCAGCCTTACCCAACACATTCAGAAAAAGAACACAGGAGAAGAAAACTTTGGCCTCCACTATATCCAGAAATAGAAAGTAGGGAAGCCTATGCGAGGGAGGGACAGTGAAGAGGGCAGGAGGGCAACTGTGAGTTTGAGGAAGAGTATGAGAGGATGATGGCCTTCATATCATAACGTGGTAGCTTCAAAAGCCTGCATGTTCTAAGATTTCAAATTCTGAGCCATTTCTTATTTTTGCATAAAGAAACTCAATGGTCATTCTTCTTGTAATTCAAAATGGAATTAGGACAAATGTTCAAGTCAATTTGGGAAGGACTTGAATGTTTACAATGTCTTCACATTAATAACCATGGAATATATTACTCCATTTAATCAAGTCTTTTATGTCAATAAAATGTTAACATTTTCTTCATGAAGTTCTACATATTTCTAAAAAAGAGCATTCCCACAGATTTTTATGAATATTTTATTATTGTTGCTCTGAAACATTTTTTAAAAATAATTTATTTTTTAACTGGTCATGGTTAAGAATGGAAAACGTATTGATCTTTCATATTTATTGCTAGTCAATCATTAATCCCACTTGCTTTTCAATAGATTCTCTTGAACAGTATAGTTTTCAAATTACATTATTTGCAAATTACTGTCTTAAAACATATGAAAATTTAGAAGTTCCATTTATGTAAAAACACATGTGAACCACAAATAAGTTTTATTCACCTGTAGGTACTTTCAAGTTGTGTATCCAGGAAGGTGTTCTGAAAATAAAATGTCACACATTCTCCTGCTGGAGGTTTTTCAGGAACTTCAGGCATGCAAAAAACCACCCAAGAGTGAAGTTCAGAAAAACTGAACTGGCCTGTCAAAGTCAGCGTATTCATGGGTCTGCAATGTAATAGAAGTACACATATTTGTGTGGGAATACATGAAGGTATTATATATACTTAATACATTAAAAAACAGAATTTTTCAATAGTAGTTACAAACATAAAAGCAGCCATTTAATTTTTCTCAGGTTAACCTTACCCATCAGATAAACATATTGCTATACCTCTACTTTAACAGTTAAATGACATAAATAGCTTGTTTTCATTATAACGTGCCTTTACAAATAAAAATTCAGTTTACTTAGGTCAATTCCATTTTTCATAAGTTCATCTAGTATTTTTATTATACAAACTACAAAGATACTTACACATTTAAGGAAAAAAAATCAGCATAATGTGAAAGCAAAGGACTGGGCTTTTTAAAGACAGACAGACGTGGGTTTGAAACACTAGCTGCATGCCACTAGAAAAGTTAAGGAATGACACCTTCTATTTTGAAAGGATATGGAATTAATCCTGCAAATCACACATACACATAAAAGGTTGTAAAGTAAATTAAATAAATGTAAAATGAATCAAATGGATAGTTAAGAAAACACAAGTTTATCGAATTAAAGGTACAGAAAGAATTTTAAGAGAATACAGAATAGAAGAAACTCTTGAGATCTCCACACCAACTTTATTTTCAGATATAAAAAAACCAAAACCCAGAGAGTTAAATTATTTCCATAATGTCATGTAGGAACATATATAAGACTATTATCCAAGGAGAGCCCAGCTCAAATCAGCCAATAAAAGAAGACAAAGACTCATCTCTATTAGAAATATTAATACAGGTATCCCCCACTCTTTGAAAGCTCACTTTATGCCACTTTGACTTTATGAAAGGCCTACATGAGTACCTATTTTCAGTCACCAAAAAAAATCTGAAGAGGATTTTTGCCTTTACAAAAAAAGGTACAAAGCAAAAATAGCCTCAGTGTCTGTTCTGCAGCAAGCTGTTAGAGAAGTAGCCTGCACCCCAGCAGCACCGAGAAAGGCCCCACCAAGCCCCTCCTCCAGGACCTACACTCAGCTTCTGAGCACCAGGCGGCACAGCTCTGAACTCTGAGCATCTGTGCTTTATCGCAATTGATTCAGAGCATCCATTAGCAAGATTTGTCCTAAGGTAACAGCTTCTCTGCTTTATGCTATTTTGGCTTATGAAGGGTTTCATTAAAATGCCCTACTTTCAGATAGCGGGGGAAACCTGTACATAGCATTTTTTTTTTTAAGTACAAATTTGCTACCAAAATTTATACTACTAAAATAACAAGAAAGTTTATATGCATCAGGTAATATCCTGAAAATAAACTTTCCCTTTGTCCTACCTGTCATGATCAATAAAGTGAGTTCTTTGATGGAGTGAAAGGGGTTTGATATGGTACTGGCGGACCTGACATGTTTTGGGTTGAATTCTCGGAGTCACATATGCTTGAAGTGTGCCATACTGGCCTTCAATTGAGCGAATCTGATTCAACACAAAAGAGGAAAGAAAATAAGAACAATCTAGAAACATAATGGCTATCTTTAAAATGTTGAACACAAGTAATCAAGTACTTAGGTCTTAATCTCTTCTGTAACATGCTGATGGAAATAATGACATTCTATTCAACAGGAACTTTTTACCACTATAGTAAAAGAAAATTTTAAAAGATTTTAGCAATCCAAAGCAAAATTAATCCATCTGTAAGTCATCCCTCTGACCTGGACCTCCACAGGAGACACTTAAACACTCAAAGGAGGTATGCTTGCTCCTTGGAAGAAAAGCTATGCCCAACCTAGACAGAATATTAAAAAGCAGAGACATTACTTTGTCAACAAAGGTTCATATAGCCCAAGCTGTTGTTTTTCCAGTAGTTATGTATGGATGTGAGAGTTGGTCTATAAAGAAAGTTGAGTGCCGAAGAACTGATGCTTTTGAACTGTGGTGTTGGAGAAGACTCTTGAGAGTCCCTTGGACTGCAAGGAGATCCAACCAGTCCATCCTAAAGGAGATCAGTCCTGGGTGTTTACTGGAAGGACTGATGCTGAAGCCTGAAACTCCAATACTTTGGACACATGATGCAAAGAGCTGACTCCTTAGAAAAGACCCTGATGCTGGGAAAGATTGAGGGCAGGAGGAGAAGGGGATGACAGAGGATGAGATGGTTGGATGGCATCACCGACTAGATGGATGTGAGTTTGAGTAAGCTCTGGGAGTTGGTGATGGACATGGAGGCCTGGTGTGCTGCAGTCCATGGGGTCACAAAGAGTCAGACATGACTGAGTGGCTGAACTGAATGGAGCTGAAGTCATCCCTACCACAGTATTTATAGATTTGTCATTCTGAAAGATAAACATTCTCATACACCACCTTATAACATCTAAAAACATAGGTGTATAGTATACTGTATAAGATTCACATTAAAAAATGGTAAAAATTTAGACATTTTTGTTGAGAGGATAAGTGAGTCAATAACTAACACTTCATTCTCTTAGAAATGGGGGTATTACAGCATATGGCTATTCTTGTAAAAATCTATTGAAAGGGACCTTCCCTAGTGGTCCAGTGGTTAAGAAGCTGCCTTCCAATGAAGGAGATACGGGTTCAATCCCTAGTCAGGGAACTAAGCTACCACCTGCCACAGAGGACCTAAGCCTGTGAGCTGCAGCTACTGACTCCAAGCTCTCTAGAGCCTGTGTGCCACAACAAGAGAAATCCTCACTCTGCAACTAGAGAAACCATGCTGCAATAAGGAGCCTGTGCAGCCAAAATTTTTTTTTAAAAATCTACTGCCAGAAAAAAAAAAGAAAATGTTTCCAATAACTTAATTCTTGACTTTCTATGAAAACAAAGAAGCATACTCATAATCTAATTATGACATATTTGGATTAGGAAACTCATTGTACCTTTTAGTTGGATATCCTGAAAATTTAAAACACTTATAGAAAACTCTAATTCATGTAACTGTGAAGACCTAATTTTAGAGGAATTAGAAAGCAGTCCAGCTTCTCTCTCCTGCCCCCCCTTTCAGCTCCTCCCTGCTCCAGTTCATGAAACGGACTGTAGAACCTCTTATATTACAAAGGCAGCTTCTCTAATCAAATTGACATATCAACTCATGCTTTCCCTGGCATGTGAGGGGGAAAAAAAAATCAATGTTTTACCTAAATGGAAAATATAAACAAAAGTTTAAAACAAGAATTTTTTGCAAATGTTACACTGAAAATATTTCTCTGAATGCAAAGAGAGAAAACATAAGGAAAGGCTAAAGAAGAAAAATACAGGAGGAAAATAAAAAATCCATCTGATAAAGCTGTATCTTTAGAGCTTCTTTTTAAGGGGTAAGCTTACACTGGCACATAAATTTTTCCACAATAAATTCATAATTAGTATCAGTTCAGTTCAGTTCAGTGGTTCAGTCGTGTCTGACTCTTTGTGACCCCATGAACCGCAGCACGCCAGGCTTCCCTGTCCATCATCAACTCCCGGAGTTTACCCAAACTCATGTCCACTGAGTTGGTGATACCATCCAACCAACTCATCCTTTGTCGTCCCCTTCTCCTCCTGCCCTCAATCTTTCTCAGCATCAGGGTCTTTTCAAATGAGTCAGCTCTTTGCATCATGTGTCCAAAGTACTGGAGTTTCAGCTTCAACATCAGTCCCTCCAATGAACACCCAGGACTGATCTCCTTTAGGATGGACTGGCTGGATCTCCTTGCAGTCCAAGGGACTCTCAAGAATCTCCTTCAACACCACAGTTCAAAAGCATCAATTCTTCTGTGCTCAGCTTTCTTTATAGTCCAACTCTCACATCCACACATGACTAATGGAGAAACCACAGCCTTGACTAGATGAACCTTTGTTGGCAAAGTAATGTCTCTGCTTTTTAATATGCTGTCTAGGTTGGTCATAACTTTCCTTCCAAGGAGTAAGTGTCTTAATTTCATGGCCACACTCACCATCTGCAGTGATTGTGGAGCCCCAAAAAATAAAGTCAGCCACTGTTTCCACTGTTTCCCCATCTATTTGCCATGAAGTGACAGAACTGGATGCCATGATCTTAGTTTTCTGAATGTTGTAATTAGTATAACACAGGAAATATAGCCAATATTTTATAATAACTATAAACAGAGTATAATTTTTAAAAAAGAACACAATTGTTCATAATATTTTTAAAAAGTCATAATGTTTTCTCTGATTATATACTTCATATTCATTATTTTAAAAATCCAAACAATGAAGAAAAATTAGGATTAACATATGAGTCATCTGAAATCCTACCACCTAGAGATGATCATTATTGCTATTTTGATGAAGTCAACTTTTCATATATCTCTCTATGAAGATGTACAAAAATAAATGTATAATTTCACATGAATAAATTCTATTTATATCATAGACATCTTTTTTATTTCTAATAACTACATCTTCCTTTATCTCTGCCTCTCCTAATACTCCCTCCCCCTCCCATCCCACCCAAACCTTCCCCCTATCGTATGACCTATCATATCAGACAGCTATGATTCTTTTTATATATTTCTTCATATTTAGATAATATGTATATATATATAGAGAGAAGTTTTATCTGTATTTTGTGTTTTTCATGGAATTTGCTCTATGTTAAAAGGAATTGGAGAAGGAAATGGCAACCCACTCCACTAATCTTGTCTGGAGAATTCCATGAACAGAGGAGCCTGGCAGGCTACAGTCCATGGGGTTGCAAAGAGTCAGGCATGACTGAGCAACTATCACTCACAAAAGGAATAGATCAACTGATTCTTTATTGCAGCTGTGCAATATTCTATGGAATGGATAAACAGCTACTTATTCAAACATTAAATACTGAGTGTTCACTTTGGTTCCACCTTTCTGCTTCTACAAACAATGCTTCAGATAATTATACACATATCTGTGGATACAATACTATGACTTTATTGCTATGAAATAGATTCCAACAAGTAGGACTATAGCCTGTTTTACCAAAGTGGCTATAACAATTATTTCTCTCAGCTATGACTGACAGTGTCCTTTTCCTCATCCTATCACTAATGATACTGCTTTCTCTAAATCTGTGCCAATCTGTTAGACAAGCAGAAACTGGAAGTTCCTTAACCAGATGTGAAAGAGTTATTGTGTAACAGCATCTCTCTTGAAGAAAATCTTATTTTGAGTCTCAGAACATCAGCAATACCAGGAAAAAGTTATATAGTCCTTAATTTTTGGATCACAAATGTACCAAAAAAATTTTTTAATCTCACACTAAAAATTAAATAAATAAAATATATTTGTGTGCTACAAACAGTATTTAATTATAAAAGTGATTATCCTAGTACATTGCAAAAGGAAACTTCAAAGATTTTACCTGGAATAGATAGTAATGCCATCACTAGAATGCAATCAGAAAAATCCAAATAGGAAAATACAGGGGAAATGCTCAGATACTTCAGTAACCAAATTACCTTATTTGGACTATGACTGAATCAAATGTTAAATTAAAAGCAAAAACCACTACACTTAACATTTGATGACACTGAGGAATTATTAATTTTTCTTTGGTGTGATAACACTGTTGTGATTATGTTTAAAAAGAGTTCTTATCTTTTAAACATATATACTGAAATACTTACCAAAAAATTACATCCTGTATCTGCTTCAAAATAATTTGGAACAGATAGTGACAGCATAAATAAGATTGTTATGAACTGATCATTGCTTAAGCAGGAATCATTACTCTTATGTATGTTTGAAACTTTCCATAATAGAAAATTAGAAAAAATATTTCCAACTAGAGGAAATTTAGGATTGGTAAAAATTTTATTGAATGTGATTAGTTGAGTGTTAATAGAAGTGACAGTGGTTTGGGCTGAATTAAAATCAAATAGGTAAAGAATCCACCTGCAATGCAGGAGACCTGGATTCAGTCCCTGGGTTGGAAAGATTCCCCTGGAGAAGGGAATGGCAACCCACTCCAAGATTCTTGCCTGGAGAATTCCATGGTCAGAGGAGCGTGGCGGGCCATGGTTCATGAGGTTGCAAGGAGTTGGATACATCTGAGCAAATAAGCACAGCAGAGCACAACACAGCAACTTCAGATTCTCCAAAACAGGTCATTCAATAGACATTATTCAGAATGCTTGTTTCAGGGGGAAATTTAATGCAAAGACATGATATCACATGCTGCAAGATTTACCAAGGAAAAAGAAAGTTCGAACATTCAAGTAAAGGTAATTTCAAACATTTTTACCTTGAGCTCTAGCCTTGTGGTGTTTGCCTGGCACCGGTAAGTGGCGAGGAGAAAATTGTCATTTGACTAGGAATAATTCAAAAGGTGAGAAGAATGAATCCATGTCTCTAAGAATAACAATAGCATCAACAACAATGACTGTTACCATGTTACTGAGCACCTGTCATTGGGTGGCACTGTGCTGTGAGTTTTACGCTTATTCCTATCAACAACCCTGTGTGCTAAGTTTTAACAGATGAAGAAAACCGGGCATGAAGGGTTAGGTAACTTTCCTGAAGCCAGTGAGTAATAACTGGACTTCAAACTCAAATCTATAGCTCAGTGCTCTCTCCATCTTGAGTCTCTCCCACAGCATTTTAAAATATTAATTGTCCTTCCAAAAACTTAACTGATAATGCAAATTCCTAATGTTTATGTTATAAAGGCAAAAAACATAAATGTTCAGTGTTGAACGTATTTGATTTTCACACATACTTACAGACAACTTAGAAATATCTCATCTATGTATTTCCAGCAAATAGCACAGTGTCAAGTAGACCATAGGCATTCAATAAATGTTTGCTGAATAAAATTGGAGAGGTTACCCCATGTAATATAACTTCTTGAAATAGAATAATAAGCTACTAAAAACAAAAAAAAAAGTATATCTGGGTACATAAATTGCAAAATCAGACAAAACAACATGAACTATTTGGTATGCAATTTTCATGTACTATTTCCCTATTTTTAATAAATACCTGAAGAAATAAAAAGAATGCTAATATTTAAAAGAAAATTCAAATGTTTTAAACTCAGCAAGCACAGAGGATAAGTCAACTTAAAAATAAATATACTTTTGTGTAATTAAAAACAAATGTTATGTATTTCAGTGTTTACAGATAAAATGACTAATTAAAAGAGATAAAATGCCTGGAGTTAGGTTTGGGACGGGGAGACAGAGGGTAAAGAGCACAAAACAAGGCTGGCCGTATGTTAAAGTTAGCGATGAGTTCATGGAGGTTGTGCTATTCTTTCTCCTTTTGTATATGTTGGAAATCTCTATAAGATTTGTTTTTTAAGTCACCATTCTAGAAAACAGGTTTTAAATTAGTATAAAACACTCAAAGAATCCTGCACTGATATAAACAGGCTAATCTTTCACTGTAACTTAGGAATTAAATATCTGAAGTTCATACTAACTTGATTTTTTAAATGATCATAAAAACGGAGGTCTTAATCTTTTGTATTTTATTCTCAAACAGGGATGGCAAAGCATATATGATAACAAGACAACTGCTATTAAATCTCTTGTCAAAAAAAAGTTTTACTCTGCCATTATTTTGAAAATTATTCCCTAATATAACTGTCAACTTTGTTCTTTATTCTTTTTACCCTTCTCTTTTTAATGCCAGTTCCAGTCACACTTTCTTCTCTGGCTTGCCTTCTCCAGACCTTCTCTGTACCCTAACTCCTCAGAAGCTACACCTAGCGCAGAGACGGCTAGTCGGCTAGTACCATGCAAAGGGAATGATGCAGCAAACGCATCCGAAAGCTTGGATATGGGCTCATCCCAGGCACTCTGCACAGAGTCAGTGTTCAACAAATGTCTGCTGAATGAAGGGTAAGCAAGAGTCAGCAAGAAAAAGTGCAGAAAGGCAGGCAGATGGAACAGATCGTGTTTAACTGTAGGAATGTGTGAAACTATATAGCATTTTGAAGAAATTTTAGGAACTTCAGTTTGGCAGAAATCATGTGCATGGGAGGGAAGGTAGCAGCTGGTGAGAGATTAAGTTGGAGTTGTAATCAAGAGCTGAATTATGGAAAGTTTTTTATGCTACAGTGAGAGATCTAGACTTACATGCAGCTCAGGAAAGGTTTTAAAAGGTTTTGAGAAAAGAAATGACACAGTGATGCTTGTGCTTTAGGAAGGCCTCTCGGATGGCGGCGCACAGCACCTCCTGTGATTGAGAGGCAGTACTGAAGGCAGAGAAACTGGAGGATGAATAGTTCAGGCAAGCGTGGTGAGAGCTGGAAGGTTAACAGGAAGGGGAATTGAACAAAGCAGACAGCGAAGAGCAGGAGGGGGACCTGACGGAAATCAGTGACTACAGTAGTCTCCCCCTTATCTGTGGTTTTGCTTTTTGGGGCTTCAGTTACCCATGGTCAACTGCGGTCTGAAGATATTAAACAGAAAATGCCAGAAATAAGCAACTCGTAAGTGTTGCTTACAGAATCACACACCATTCTGAGTAGTGTGATGAGAACTTGTAATATCCCACTCCATCTCATCTGGGACATGAATCAGTCCTTTATCCTGCATATTCATGTTGTGTATGCTACCTGCCCGTTAGTCACTTAGTAACCATCTCTGTTATCAGA
This sequence comes from Cervus elaphus, assembly GCF_910594005.1. Taxonomy (NCBI): domain Eukaryota; kingdom Metazoa; phylum Chordata; class Mammalia; order Artiodactyla; family Cervidae; genus Cervus; species Cervus elaphus. The sequence goes on along the minus strand of NC_057831.1, from coordinate 3,797,837 downwards.
TGACATGTTGTGTTCAAGTAACCCATGTTTTACTTGATAGCTCCAAAGTGCAAAAGTAGTGATACTGAAAGAAACACAGTATTATTCTAGGGTCGGAGAAGGCAATGGCACCCCACTCCAGTATTCTTGCCTGGAGAATCCCAGGGACAGAGGAGCCTGGTAGGCTGCCATCTATGGGGTCGCAGAGAGTCAGAAACGACTGAAGCGACTTAGCAGCAGCAGCAGCAGCATTCAAGGGTTCTGTACTATTTGTAATTTCAGGCATCCACTGGGGCTTTTAGAATGCACAGTATCTCCAGCAGAAAAGAGGGAGGGATCCACTATACTTGGATTAAATAGATCAGAAAAAGGAAAGAATTTAAAAGAACACTCCAGTTTCTGGATTATCTGAATACAGAGAAAGAGAATACAAACAGATTTTGAGGGAAAGGTCATGGAAGGAAATATTGAAGGAACATTGACCCTAATACCATTTACAGGTTTTATACAAAATGGCATAATGAAAATGAAAGCATCTAAAGAATTCTTTATATTTTTTACTCACCTCAGAATCACAGCTGCTAAAGCTGACAACAGCAGAATTTTTATCCACATCAAGTAAATCTATTGGAACATCACTCTACAATCAATATTAAAAGAAAAAGAAAGGTTCAGGCAGAAAACTAGAAATTTTCCAATGCATATTTTCTCTTACAGTTCTCTTTGGTTCTAGTTTATGTTAATCTCTAAATATGAGAGTATGAACTCTCTTAACTTATATTTGACAATATGTACTTCTAGAAAATAAATATAATATGAATAAATGTCATATTATGACTTATTTTTTTAATTTGGACTAATCAGAGGTTACAGAATTTAATCTCTCACTGCTCTTTTTCAAGTATAGTCTTCTTAGACCTTTCTGTCAGTGCTAAAAATGCTACCATGGGCTACATATGGTCATGTTTATTATGCATGCTTGCATGATAAGTCGCTTCAGTCATGTCTGACTCTTTGCGGCCCCATGGACTGTATCCAGCCAGGCTCCTCTGTCCCTGGGATTCTCCAAGCAAGAATCCTGGAGTGGGTTGCCATGCCCTTCTACAGAGGATCTTCCCGACCCAGGGATTGAACCCGAGTCTCTTATATCTCTTGCACCGGCAGGCGGGTTCTTTACCACTAGTGCCACCTGGGAAGCCAATGCTTATTTATATCAGTCCATTTTTATAATTTTTTATTTCACCTGTAACACAGAAAGAGGGTGATTTTTAATCTACTCTGGAGAGGTAGCTTCCAGGACAATGAGTTTGCACTGTGCTCTGTATAAATGATGCACCTAGAGTTTCTCAGCGTAGCAGTCCCTGAGCTAACATTACTTAAGAGAAATTTCTGCCTGTAAGTTTTAATTAACAATCCTCCCTCTCCCCCATATCTTTTCAAACTTTGTCTTCTTCTTCCTCTTTACTCTTATTTTCCCTTCATCCTACTATCATCCCTTTCCACTCTCTATCTTCTAGTATAAGAAAAAAAATAATTAAATATATTGAAAAATGGTGCCATAGATTATTATCTCTAGGTTTCACCCTTCGAAATCATCTGCTTTGCCTATTGACCCATCTGGAAACTGAAAGTTAATGAGCAGTCTGTACTGTAAACTCTTATTTTAGTATTTGGAACTTAAAGATCCTATTCAGGATATTAAATACTGAAGTTTTACAAATCACATCTTTGTTAAAATTTTCCTAAAGGCTATCCAAAGAAAAAAATCCTAAATGTCCTTCCTGAATCTTTCTGAAACTTAAGTTCACTGGCCTTTTGTTTAATATGTATAGGGTGAAAGTAAAGATATAATTTAATTATCTAATGGAAGATTAAGATAAACGTTTAAAATCACTGTCTAAAACTAAAAGTGTCCAAAATAATTAGTGGACACTAAAATAGATCCAGTCATAAAACAAAGTAATTATGCATTTTACTTACCTGTATTAAGACATTATCTATCGCTGTCTGCACCTCTAAGATAAGGCTGTAGCTGGCATCATCTTTATTTAATGTAAACTTGTCATTTACACTAAATGAAGGTACTGCTGATTTTGCTTCGCTTGACTGAGAAGACTGTTGATATTTCTCTCTCTCCTGTAGCACTTTATACTGCAGCTGTTCCAATTCAGTCCTAGAGGAAAATATAGAACTTTGTCACCTATATACTATTTGAGGTCTTTAGAATGTTCACAAAAATTTGACAGACATTTACTTCTGCAAAATGGATTTTTTAATTGGTTGCATTTGAACTATAACACAAATAGAAACAAAATTTTTGCCTATCACTGACCAACTGGTTCCATATTATTTATCTATAATCTAAAAACTAAAATATCTTCTCAGCCCCATACCAGCAATATTAATAAAGAGTTGTAAGAATCAAGGCAAGCTGTAAATATACACGAGTCTGGTTTCAGTTACATGTAGTACTAATCAGAAGACAAACTAATTGTTCTGGGGTAGAATACCTTAGATTTAATGAGAAGAAACAAAATGTGTGAAATCAATAAACATGTACCTTTCAGAAAAACATTAGAGTAGACAGACAACATAGACTGCAGAGTATCAACGATAATCAAGAGCCAGCTGAAGTTCTACCAAGTCTTGGAGACTGAACTGTGACTGCTTTGAGTTGCTCCAGTTAAACGGAAAGGCCAAATGCAAACGAAGCAAATAGTAACTGGGAGAGAACAATATGAGGTTTAGCTACCCCAAGTTTAGGGGGAAAGTCTGGGAAGGATCTTGGAAGAGATCTGTGCAATTAACCAAGGAAAAGATTAATTCACTCAAGAAATATTTACTGAGTGACTCTATGAACAAAATAGACATAACCTTCTCATAAGCATACATTCCAATGAAATCAGGAAGGGGTTGACTCAGTTATAAATATAAGGTATAGTACTGAGGGCATAAGATAGCAATTCATTAACTCTACTTGGTATCCTTACTGCAGAACATTAGAGCTTTCTCTCCTAGTGACTCTGGTGAACAGGTTTGTGGTGAACTGGTGGTGTGGCTTTAGTGAACTAGTACTTGTGGCAATTTGTTGCCTCAAAAACTTCTGTAGCAACTACCACCAAAAAAAGATTGGTTTTCACTCCCCCAAGAAGTTGGCAAGGGCTGAAGTAAGGAGAATAATCATTAAAAGTTTCAGCAACTCCTACTTCTTCACTGTATGAAGCAATTTTCCTTGAGCCCCTTGTCATAGGACTTGTCAAACTGAACAGGCCGTGAAAGTGATCCTTGTGTCTAAAGGAGTCAACATTACTCATTTCCAGTAAGAAAACTTATAAGCCAAAGCTATAGATTTAGAAAGGTCCACAATAGCAGTGAATATTAGAATTAATGAGGAATAGAGCCATCTATATTGGCTACTTTCTAATGTCTATAAAAAAAACACTCTACAGTAGACAAATGCAAAAACATATTCTTAGATTTTTCTTAGATTCTTGATCTAAGAATCTAGATTGTATTTTGTTTTGTTTTCTCTTAGATCAAGAATCTAAGAAAACATCAACATAGAAAAAAACACATAAAAAGTGTATTTCTAACTCCAAATATTAGTCAGCACTTATTGCTAATGTTCTCAAACTGATAAACTTTCACTTAAAAAGGTGATAAACTAATTAATTATATAATTTCTTCCAGTAAAATATATGGTACCAATAAGTAAGAAAAAAACAATAATCACATACTTCATGAAATGAAAAAAAAAAAGGCAAACCAAAGTCCAAAATTACCGTAAAGAAGAAATTTTATTCTGCATCTCCTGATTAATTTTTAATTCTTCTCCTGGTCCACTTTCCTTATGAACAGGCTGTGTTGTCAGACCTGTAACCCACCCTGCAGAGATGAATTAAATCATGTACCATTAAGTGCTGCCAGTGTTAAACACAAAATACATGCTCCTTTGTCCACCAACATCAACCTCATTTAGTTTTGGACTTATTCTTTTTCAAAAAAGCATACGCAAAACAAAACAAAATACCAAAGAAATCAAGCTGGAAGATATTCAAACTATAAAGAAATTATTTCAGATACCATTTTTGCTTTGCTTGAAATGCTGTAATACTGCAATTAAAGAAATCCTTTCTTAATTTATAACTTTAGTTTTCAAGGATGAAATAAGTCAACATAGTCTAGCAGATGCAAAAAGGAGCTGATGGGTATGAGTTGCCTTTCAAAAATTACTTTCATGGAAAGTTAAAATCTCATATAACTATTGTGAAAATACAAAAATGACCAACTCAGAAGACAGTAAGTTTTATAAGAAATGTACATAGTAACAAAACAAACTAAATTTCAGTAAATAATAATTTTTAAGTCAAAGGATATCATTTAATTTTCAAAGATACTAGAGATATACTAAACACTTTTAAAAAGCATTAATAAAGAAATTATTTTATAAATCAATAACACTCCTTTCTTTCTTATTTTTAACCAATAAAACTTTTAATGCTAGAGGTAAGAGTTACTTACTAATAAACTTTTTAAAAAAATAATCAAAAGAAATTTATCAAATTTATATTTTTGTTAAAAGCAATTTATCAAATTTATATTTTTTATGATTGATTCAATCAATGAGCTATTACCATTTCCATTTGCTTTACCTGAGTATGTGGATACCACGATTTCGTCATAGCCGTCTTTCCCTACACAACCACCCTGGATTGATGTGACACTCTCAGACAATGCCTACAATGAATTTAAGATCAAGCACATCATCAATAAAATTTCACAAAGTTAAATAAGCTACAAAACTTATTTTCCTATCTCCCAACATTCAATATAATTTTACTGAATACTTATTAAGACACTGAGATTGAAAGGTGAAAATCCTGCACAAGTGGCCAGAAATTCCAGTGTTTTTAATATGAGGAAAGGAGACTAAGAATGACTCATCTACCTGTGTGTACCACCCCACTACAGTAGTCATCAATAAGCAAAGATCATTTATTTATAAGAGGAAGTTCTTTTTAAAAAAACATTACATAAGCAAAACTCTTAACACATTTAGTTTATTATCTGAATTCTACAGACCACCTCTCATGTGTTTTCTCCAAGTAGCTTTTTAGAATAAAGAAAATGATAGCTAACATGGGACCTTTAGGGAATTTGCTATTATGGATAGAAACCATGTTTTTCAGGAGTTTATATCTCTTTAAAGCAATACTTCCCAAACTTGTCTGACAATAATTACTTGGATGAGTCAACCAGGAATCTATGTTTTTAACAAACACTCTAGGTCAGTGGCTTTCAAGTTATTTGAAAAGTAATCAATAAGTTTTATACTGCACAACAACAGAAATAACTTAAAAGGCTTAAGTATTGTACTCTGATATATTCTAATCTATTCTCTTTCATTAAGAAAAAAAATGGGCTGGCAACCCTTTAATGGGTTTGACCAGCAGCTCTGCTAGGTAACTCTTACTAGGCAAAGCCCAAAACCATTGTTCTAAAGGAGAAGGTAGAGGGAATGGACACTAGCAGCAAAAATGTAGAAGGCAAACCACTGAGCTATTCCGCAAATCAGACTATCTTAGCTGTTCCTGAGCTAACTACCTGAGGGATTCAAGTAACAGAGGCTTGATTAAATATTTGCATAAAGTTAGGTTCATAAGTGCATTTTTTTCCTTTGGCCAGGCTGCATGGCTTGCAGGACCTTAGTTCCCCTACCAGAGATTGAACCCATGCCCCCTACAATAGAAGCATAGAGTCCTAACCACTGGACTGCCAGGGAAGTCTTTGGTGTAAGTGCATTTTTAATGAGCATCCCAGTGTACTTAATATACACTAGAATTCTTTGAACTTGTTTGTTCATGTTCCTGCTAAAGTTAATTCTGAAAAATACAAAACTATCCATTCTGTGTACATTTTTAAACTTTCAGATTTTCATCACTACCATATTTAAATTATTTAACTTTTAGTTTTTGCTTTCTGACTTCTGAAGTTTTTTTTAATCTTGTTCAGGAAATTCTCTTATCACCAATATTATAAGAACTATGTTCTTATTATTTCATTATGTTACTGTTTTTAGCCATCTTCCTTTCTTCTCTGCCTCCCATCCTCCCTCCCTCCCTTTCTTCTCTTCTTTTATCTATTTATTTTTGGTTGCGCTGGGTCTTTATTGCTGCTTGTGGGCTTTCTCTAATTGCGGAGAGTGGGGGCCACCCTTTGCAGGCGTGCGGGGGCTTCTCCCTGCGGTGGCTTCCCTTGTTGCGGAGCACAGGCTGGAGGCACACGGGCTTCAGCTGCTGCGGCTCACGGGCTTAGCTGCTCCGAGGCATGTGACATCTTCCGGGAGCAGGGATTGAACACATGTCCCCTGCATTAGCAGGCGGATTCTTAACCACTGGAGCAACAGGGAAACCCCCTCAAGTGACTATTAATTATAACTTACTCTCTCCTCACTTAGAAGTACCTTATTTAACCTAATGTACTCAGAAAAAGTTAAAAAAGTTAAAAAACTGTAATTTCTACATTTTTTTGCCAATACAACATTTTAATGAAATTCATTTACTTTATGTACTTCAAGTATCTTTTTATAAAAGGACTAGAGTTGCAGAATTAGTTAATTCAACTTATATTTTGTAAAACCAGTCACACATCATAAAACAAGAGATCCTAGGCAACACAGTATAGACATGGCTTATCTAAGTAACAACATAGAATGCTAATTAGGGGAATTCACAAAAAAAGACCATGGTCATGGTGCAAAATATTGGTGAGTAAATATATAAGTTTAAGTTAAAATGTGATGTTTAGGATTCCCCAGGTGGTCCGGTGGCTGTGAGTCTACCTGACAATGCAGGGGACACAGGTTCGATCCCTGCCCCAGGAGGACTCCACATGGTGTGGCGGGCGCAACTAAGCCCTTGCGCCACAATCCCTGAGCCCACACGCCACAACTACTGAAGCCTGCACACTTAGAGCCCATGCTTTGCAACCAGGGAAGCCACCACAGGGAGAAGCCCACGCGCCCCAACTAGAGAGCAGCCCTACTCACTGCAACTGGAGAAAGCCTGCACATGGCGACGAAGACTCAGTGCAGCCAAAAATAAATTAATTAAAAAATATATTTTTAAATGCAGTGTTTAAGGTATGCGTATATTATCTTTTTATGATCTGCTCCTTAACTTTTTTGATTAACCAACTGTCAATCCAGACTGTGTCAGAAAAGAGGACTTCTCCTGATTAGAAAGACAACAAAGTGAGTGACATCATGAATGAAGATGAGACAACAAATTTGCAGCCTTAACATAATGTGAAAGCAGTACCTCTATCATCAAACAGAAGAAAGACTTGAAAGACATTCCTGTCTTTTAGTGCCACACCTGGCAGAGGGGACATATGCTATGTCATTACTGGCATTTGGAAAAGAAGTCAAAGAGGAGACTTGGGGTCTAAATAGGAAAGTTTCCCAGGGGTTAATGAGAAAAACCAAGAGATCCCCAACACAGGATTATTATGTACTTTTAAGCCTAAACTATTATTTGCATCATTATCAAGGTGACTTTTTATACCAAAGTAAGATGAATATGAAATATATCTAGAAAATATGTTGTATAATGTTTTTATCCCCATGTTATCTATATAATACTATACTTTATCTGTGCACCAAAACATCTATATTTACTGACAAGCAATTAAAGGAGGTCCTGGGAGAACTTCTATCACAACTAGAGAAACTAGACAAAGAAAGAAAAGTTGATACTGAGTTGTGGCTTTTTGTTGTTCTTAAACAACACATCACATGTGAGGCAGAAGAGGGAAACCCTGGACAGGAGAACAGACAGGAGAACACCACTTTATGAACATGAAAGATTCAGTTTATTCGAGAATGCATCTCCATGTGACTCCATACCTTGGGATAAAGAAGCCTAATTATGCTTAAAATTTGTAAGCTAAAAATTACTCTTATCTAGTATTTCTTCTTATACAGTGGACCTTGGGTGACTAAAAGTGAAATTGCTACTTCACCCTCTCTGTTTAAGGATATTTTTTATATCATCTTAACAATATAAAGTTTACTCTCCAAACCTTATTACTTTAAAACAACACAATCTCATTTATGTTACCCAAACATATAAATGTTACTACCATAATACATTATGCATGAAAGAAACTAAGGTAAAATATTTAATACTTTAGATATAGAATATTTAGAAATCAAATGAAAAAGTAATTTATTGTTCAGCTTGAGGGCAATATCTATTATTTAAACATAAGAGCAGTCTAGACAAGATTTTGATAATATCAAAGCAGCAATATTTTAAGCCAAACACAAGACTTTAACATAATCGTTTAATAAAACACAAAATGTCAGTCATTTCTATAATTGTTTGATGAATGATAAACATAGATAGTCTTCTTAAAAATGAACTTACATGATCAAATCGTAGAACAGGCTCATTGGCATTATCAAAACTATATACTTCCACCATTCCATCATCTCTTCCAACAAGTAAATCTTTAACCCCATCACCCACAATGTCAAAGCTGTCAACACACAAAATACCTTTAAAAAAAGGTAAGTGATAAATTAGTAATAATACTGATATTGCTGTCAAATATACTAACTATGAATGAAAAAAATCTATATATCAGAGTAGGGGAAAAAAAAACCAGTAAATTACAACTATAGCAATAACTTCCTAATTCAATTCCCTGTGTCTAATTTCGACCTGCTTCCAGGCAAATCCACTCTCTATGGAGTGTTTTTGTTTGAGTTTTGGTAAATTAGATCACATCATATTCCCACTTACAGTTTTCCAATGACTTCCCACTGCACCTAGACTAAAATTCAAACCCTTTAACAAGGCTCCCAAGGACCTACATGACTTGGCCTTAGCCTACCTCTGACTTCATTTCATGCCATATTTAGCCACACTGGTCTTCCTTCTGCTCCTCAAATGAATTGAATTTACCTCTGCCTCAAGTTCTCTGCCTTTATTTTTTCCTCTTCCCAGACATTCTTTTTCCCTTAAATGTTTTGCATTGTTAACACATTTTCTCATCAATCAGATTTCATGCTGTATTTATAAATAGCCATCCAAATTTACCAAGTCAGATAAAAATTCCCCTTAGAAAGGTATAAATTCCTTAGAAAAAAAGGAATATTCTCTGATCTCATTGTACTTCTTTGACTCATACCAAGTACTCCCAAATTCCAATTAATTCCCTACAGCAAACAATGAAAACTGGATTTGAGCAGAGATTAATGTTATAGATAAACATTAGCCCATAAAAGCCTACCCATCCCAAATCACTGTTAGTATATCCTGTGTGTGCTCAGGAGTTGACTTATGCCTGACTCTTTCCAACCCCTTGGACTGTGGCCCACCAGGCTCCTCTGTCCATGGGACTGTCCAGGCAAGAATACTGGAGTGGGTCGCCACATCCTACTCCAGGGGATCATCCTGATCCGCAGACTGAATCAGTATCTCTCATGTTTCCTGTGCTGGCAGGTAGAACCTTTACCACTGAGCCACCTGGGAAGCCCCATTAGTACATCTTACTTTAAAAATTACAGCAGAACTGATAGACCTGCTAAATACACAAATAGTAAATAAACATGTGGTGGCTCTGTAAATTGCTAGGTCTGCTCTACCCTACGAATAAAGAAAGCAGGATGAACTATGCAATGCAGGTTGATCTAGTTATCTACCTGTTTGGGGCCGAGCACCATGCAGCAGGCAGGGTCTTAGTTCTCCGACCGGGATCAAACTCATGCTCTTGGAAGTGAAAGCGTGAAGTCCTAACCACTGGACTGCCAGGGAATTCCCAGGATATTCTATTCAATAATCACTAAAATTCAGAATCTGAGTTACATAAAAAACATACCTCCCCTCTTTTTCTCATTTCGAATTTCCCACTTGTGGATTGGTTTGGTTGTAGTGATCTGAATAAGCCCAAGTTTTCCATCTGACGTTCCAAACAAAAGGTCTTCTCCAGAGTCACCTAGTTACAATTAAAGTCAACATATTACGGTTGTCTCACAGCTCACACTATTCCTTTAAAATTAAAATACTTTCATATATATTGGATTCCATATAAAAATCTCATTTAAAATATTATGAAAAGACAGATTTTAATTAATTTACTTATTTTAGAAAGATAGTTATACATTCACAGAATTTTATAACCATAAGAGATGGTTTCCTCATTAACTAATTTTAAGATGAGGAAACTGAAAAGTAAAGTTCAGTGACTCATTACGGTTAGCTACTGGCAAGTTAGAAGACAACTTTCTCTATTTCATTTCAAGTTCTTTTTACAGTTTCCCGTTTTCACTTAATATATAGTTAAATGATTAAAACCCTGAAACATCTAAACTTAAATAACATAACTCACTCCCTCATTTGATTGTCAAAAATCAAACCCTGATTACCGCCATTTCCATTGTGTAGGGCTAAAACAGTAGGTGGGCCAGGAACTTCAATTTCATACATCACATCAGATCCCTGAAGGAGAACAAGTATTTTATTTTATTTTATTTTTTCCTTTTTTTTTTAATTTATTTTTTCAGTGGGTTTTGTCATACATTGATATGAATCAGCCATAGATTTACACGTATTCCCCATCCCGATCCCCCCTCCCACCTCCCTCTCCACCAGATCCCTCTGGGTCTTCCCAGTGCACCAGGCCCAAGCACTTGTCTCATGCATCCCACCTGGGCTGGTGATCTGTTTCACCACAGATAATATACATGCTGTTCTTTCGAAACATCCCACCCTCACCTTCTCCCACAGAGTTCAAAAGTCTGGAGAACAAGTATTTTAAAACTAAAACAGAATACAAATTGAAAATAATGATAATAAAAGGATTCATAGATAATATCAATATTCATATAAAGAACTCTAGAATAAAACTATTGAAAAAAACTAGATTGTGAATATTAACTTTTATTTGTTAACAACTTTGCATGTTGACTTGTTTTATATATATATATATATATATATATATATATAAAGAGCAAGGAAATAAGTATTTCAAGTATTCTCCACTTTGAATAATTTTCACTTTAGGTACTTTGCATGAAAACTTGACACTGGTATATTTCCCTATCAAAACTTTCTAGGAACAAGCTTTTTCTTCTGCCCTAACTTGGGGCACATTCAAACTTCCTCTTTTAGTTTGATTTTCGGGGAAAGGAGAGGGTGATAGAAACATTCAGAAAACTAATATCATGGCATCCGGTCCCATCACTTCACGGCAAATAGATGGGGAAACAGTGGAAACAGTCGCTGACTTTATTTTTTTGGGCTCCAAAATCACTGCAGATGGTGACTGCAGCTATGACCAATCTAGACAGTGTATTAAAAAGCAAAGACATTACTTTGTCGACAAAGGTCCGTATAGTCAAAGCTATGGTTTTTCTAGTAGTCATGTATGGATGTGAGAGTCGGACTATAAAAAAGCTGAGTGCCAAAGAATTGATGCTTTTGAACTGTGGTGTTGGAGAAGATGCTTGAGAGTCCCTTGGACTGCAAGGAGATCCAACCAGTCTATCCTAAAGGAAATTAGTCCTGAATATTCATTGGAAGGACTGATGCAAAAAACTGAAACTCCAGTACTTTGACCACCTGATGTAAAGAAATGACTCATTAGAAAAAACCTTGACACTGGGCAAGATTGAAGGCAGGAGGAGAAGGGGACACCAGAGGATGAGATGGTTGGATGGCATCAGATTTGATGGACATGAGTTTGAGCAAGCTCCGGGAGTTGGTGATGGACAGGGAAGCCTGGCGTGCTGCAGTCCATGGGGTCACAAAGAATCATACACGACTGAGAGACTGACCTGAACTGAGGGTGATAGATGAAAAAAAAAATAAAAGCGGGGAAGTAAATGTAGCAAAGGTACTACATTCTAATTGAACTAACTCAGATATCATGTATGGGGTGAAGGGGACAAAAGTGTCCTTTTTTCCATATATGCCTCTCTAAAAACTTGCTAAAGATTTCAACACACTTGCTTCAAGTAAAAAAAAAAAAGTTAGTCAAAACATTAAAAAAATTTTCAGATATAATTTTAAGATATTTAAAGTGGTAGTGGTCACTAAAGTAATTTATCTCAATTATACATGTTCATCAATATTTACATGCCTAAATTATGAAAAACTATAAAAATGCAAACAATAGTAACCTGTAGAACTCGGAGTACTCTGTCCTGGCAGGCCAACACCGGTACTTCACGAAGGAGTCTTTCCACTGGAAGGCAGATGACATCATTGATTTTGTCCCCAGAAAGGTAATAATGTTGGTCTTTGCAGTCACAATAATGGTTATAGATGTAACTTGCACAGAGAAAAAGGTCTGAGCCAGATATGTGCCTGAGAGTATGAAAAGTAATTTAAGACATCCACATTTTAAAAAATAAGCATAAGAGACTCCTGAATTATTCTGAGAGATGAAAACAAAAGTTTATTTATTTACAGTTTACTATCATTTTATCATAGACTCAGAGAACACTGTTTTCATTTCCCATACTTAATTTCTAGCCTTTTGGTATAGCCATGATTTTGAAAGCTGAAAATGAGGTTCTTAAGGCCTCGAGCTTCTCAAAAATTGAGTTCAGAAAAACTGTAAACAAAGACGTGATAACGGTAATTTACCTGTCTATACCTGAAGACAATTAATATATCAAAAAGTAGGTTTCTTTTTAATGTGTGCTATGTGCCAAGCACTGTCCTAAGTGACTTAAATATATTAGCTCAATCCTCATAACTCTATAAACTAGGAACAATGATTCCTAGTTTATACAATTATCCCTTTTTAAGAGGAATAATATTAATAAAATGTGAAGTAACTTGCCTAAACGCACAGTAGACAGTAGATTGGATTGCAACTCAGGTAGCTTTAACTCGACAGTTACCTTTCTTGCATGCTCAGTCATTCAGTCCTGTCCGACTCTTTGCAATCCCATGGACTGTAGCCCACTAGGCTACTCTGTCCATGGAACTTTCCAGGCAAGAATACTGGAATGAGTGAGTGAGTTGCCATTTCCTACTCTATATCTTTCTTACTACCACACTAAATAGAATGAGGCTATCTAAACTGAATCTACCTGAAACTAAATAATAAACGGTGGAAAAAAATGATTTCATTAGAATTTTAACTTGAAAAAAGAAATAAGTTCATTTAAAATTATATTTAATAAAATTTATATAATCAGAACTATATTCTAATTCTCAGAATGAATCAAGTTTTCATTGGGGGAGGTAAAATATTTGACAAAAATTATATACTAGTATATATTTTCATTAGATAGCTATCATCACCTGTGATCATAAAGAGGATATTTATTTGAATGTAAATATCTGGAGAGTTTTTTCACTTCTTTTATACTTTGGTTATGAATCATAAATGAATATAAATACTATAAATGTCTTGAAAAGATTTCCATAACCAATTGATTATATATTGATTCCAGGTCAAATTCAGTTTCTGACTCATAAAGTATTTTTAGTTATTTCCTAGATAACATATTAAGATATGATACTTAATCAGATGTTTGTCACCTATCCAAAATATTGTAAATGGACATGTAAAAATAAAGAGAGAATAAACATACATAGCTTTAATGCTTTCAGTGAGGTTTGTTTCAAAAGAGAGGAACTGTTTTCCTCTCTTTGTAAAGCCTCTAATTTCAGATCCTGCAGCAATAAAAATTTTCTCCTGGGGTGTATTAAGAACCCCTCCTAGTTCCAATCTTGCAATCTTCTGCCCAGGTAAAGTCTTGAACACTGTCTGCAAAAATTGTTAAGGGAAAAATTAAGTAAACAAACTTATTGTAAATATTTTCCTTTACCATAAAAAATGTGGTGATTTTAAACTTACAAAAGTTTATAGTTTTACTATATAGGAAAACTTGTAGATACAAATGTGCTTACTTCAATCGTCCTGTGGATTTTTTGGCTAAATATCTTCACACATTATAATGTTTATTCCCACACATATTTCAATAACATCATTAAAATCTAAATTCTTCTTGCAACTCAAAGTAGGGCTCACTAAGCAGCAGCACAGCATGCAGGCTCAACTGCAGATCTGCTGAATGAGAATCTGCATTTTACCGAGATTCCCCATCTGGTTCCAATGGACATGTTTTTACACTTTAATCATCTTTTTATGGGCTTCCCTGGTGACTCAGCTGGCTAAGAATCTGTCTGCAACGCAGGAGACCTGGGTTTGATTCCTGGGTTGGGAAGATCCCCTGGAGAAGGAAATGGCTACCTCCTCCAGTATTTTAATCATCTTTTTAAAACTAATTTCTCATGGTTCCCTTACAATTTTACAAATTTTGGTAGTATAAACAAAGGAATACAGAATTTACTGAAAACCCGAGTGTATAACTTCATATCTCTCTAATTGGAAGTACTTGCATTATTAATTTCTATTTTATTATTGGCATCGGTTTCTTCCTTCACCCTCAATGCCTTTATACACAGAGAATAAAGTATCTGGAAGAATATATGGATAATGGAAACACTGAATTTCTGATAGTTTTTACCAGCTTCATCTTTTTGCAAATTCCATATAAGGTATAATGAAGGTAAGCGTTCACATCTCAGACCTATCACTTTAAAACTACAGTCTGTATACATGATAATGTAATAATCACTCCTTGACGAGGCTGTATTAAGTGGTAAAGATGATGCGATGGTCACGTCCAGGTGGCGCTCTGTTATGTAAGACTCTATCTTAGCAGACTGGACAGACTTTCCCATTGGCCTGAAGAAGCAGGTTGCCATGTTGTGAGAGGGCCTGTGAGAAGACCATATGGCCAGGAAGTGTGGGGGCCTCACATGATGAAAGCAGGCCTGGGCCTATAGACAGCAATAAAGTGGGGATCTCAGTTCAATAGAAATAAACAACTCAATTCTTTAAACAACCATGTGGGCATGGAATAGGACCCTGAGCTGCAGAAAGAAATTGAGCCTGGCTAACATGTATGTTGCAGCCACATGAGGCCTCGAGACTGGATTCCTGTCTCTGAGAGATAATAAATGTGTTTCATTGTTAGCCCCTAAATTTGAGGTAATTTGTTACACAGCAGAAAAAAACTAATATATCACCTTAGAATGTCAAAGATGTTCTACAAACAGCTAGCAAATGACTCTTATGTTGCCTGAAGTCTCATACTTCATATCACTACTTCCTTTAACCCATTTTTCATTGTGCTTTAGAAAAAGCTCAACCTGGGAGTATTCAAAACATACACATACCACTGCTTCTCCCTTCTTCATGCCAAAGCACATAAGTACTCCATCATGATCCCCAACAACCACCTGTAACAGATTAAAGAGAATCTTAAAATTACTGTTATTATGCCTTATTAACTTATATGGGGAAAACAAGATCCACAATATATAAATTATAATTTTAAAAAATAGAGATCAGAAAACCTAGTAAAGACAGCCCTACAAAAAAATATTCACTAAAGAATTATAAGAAAGGGCCAAAGAGAAGCCCATGGGAGTTACAGAAGTAGCTGGTTTCCTACAAGGTAAAGAGAACGAGAGAATACAGATGGATTTGGCAAGGAGGTGACTTTTTCCCCATCACCAGGGCATAAGAATGTTGTAAGATTAATTTTTAAAACATTATCAAAATAAGTTTGTGACAGACCTACTTGATATTTTTGAAAGCTTTTTTAGTTTTTTTAATTTTTATTGAATATAGTTGATTTACCTAAATAAAAGCTTTTGCACAGCAAAGGGAACCATAGAAAAAAAAAGAAAATCAGCTATCGAAAGGGAGAAAGTATTTGCAAATAATATGAGTAATAAGGGGTTAATATCCAAAATATATAAACAGCTCATAAAACTTAATATTAGAAACACAACCTGATTAAAAAATGGGCAGAAGACCTGAATAAACATTTTTCCAAAGAGGAAATGCAAATAGCCAACAGGGACATGAAAAGATGCTTAACATCACTAATCATCAGAGAAATACAAATCAAAACCACAATGAGATATCACCTCACACCTGTCAGAATGGCTATCATGAAAAATAACATAAATAACAAATGCTGACAAAGATGTGGAGAAAAGGAACTCTTGTACTCTGTTGGTGGGAATATAAATTGGTGCAGTCACTGTAGAAAACAATATTGAATTTTCTCAAAAAACTAAAAACAGAACTACTATATGACCCAGAAATGCCACTCCTAGGCATATATCTGAAAAAAAACCAAAAACATGAATTCAAAAAGATATATGCACCCCAATGTTCATGGCACTGTTTATCATTGCCAAGATATAGAAACAACATAAGTGCCCATTAACAGATGAATGGATAAAGAATACTACTCAGTTATAAAAAAGAATGAAATTTTCCCATTTGCAACAACATGGATGGACTTAAAGGGCATTATGCTAAGTGAAATAAGTCAGACAGAGAAAAACAAACCATATATCATTTGTATGTGGAATTTGGAAAACTCAGCAAACTAGTGAATATAACAAAAAGTAGCAGAGTCACAAATATAGAAAACAAACTACCAGGGGTTACCAGTGGGGACAGGAAAGGAGCAAGGGCAACACAGGAGTCGGGATTGAGAGACACAAACCAGTATGTATAAAATTAGGCACAAGGATATACAGTGTAACACAGAAAACAGAGCCAATATTTTATAATAACTATAGATAGAATATAATGCTTAAAAATTATGAATCACTTTATTGCACACCTGTGACTTACATAATATTGTACACCAACTATATTTCAATAAAAAATAAACAAAATAATAAAGTGATCTTAAAAATACTATAAATGAGTCCTAAGACCAAAAAGTTTGAAAAGTGTTGCTTTAGTAGACTGAATACAAGAAATGATAATCAAAAATCTGTTGATTTATCTTGATAAAATGTATTATATGGTAATACTGCATTTATTTTGCAGCTATTAAAGAATGCCATTAGTCTACTAAGAAATTATATTGTCTTACAGAAATTACAGGATTAATATTTCTATAAAAATAATCAATATTGTTAGTTAAATATGAAGTTTAAAAAAATTACTCTTAAAAATATGACAAAGTTTTTTAAAAGTATTTTCTCTACAGCATATTGTGTTTTATATTTCTTTTTTCATATATACAATCTGGTATGCACAAGTACACTCAGGGAAAATTATTCCCAGAAAAATGGAACATAGTTTTCAACTAGTTTGCTAATACTACTTACTGATTGTACATGATACTTATAATGTACAAGAAAATTACTGTATATAAGTGTCCCTTGGTATTCCAACCTCTGTTCAAATTAACAGAAATCCATTTCCACTTTAGCTTTGAAATTAAAAAAAAAAACTTACCAATAAAGAAGGGCATATAAACCTCTCCTCTGCAAGAGCTAGAGAGATATGTCGGAATCAGTGTCTCTACATTACCTTTTGTGTGGCTGTATGTTTTGAGGCAGGAAGTAGCTTCATAGTCTTCTGAGAGGTCACCCCCACCTAAGGAAACACATCAACTGCCTAGTGAATGTTTTCTGAGACACTAATTTAAAGTCATACCTCAAAGAGTAAAAGGACCAGCAGATTCTAATCATAGTAAGCGTTAGTTTTTTAATTGCAATTAGTGATATGAAATAACTGTTATCAGCAGTGAACTTATTTTCTAATGAAATATACCACAAAAGTCAGAATATAGGAAACAATCAAAAGCAGTAAAATTCACGCTATAAAGTTGTCGAGTCAAACATAATTATGTGACATTACTGGTAAGGTACTTCACACACAAAAATTATATCTAGAAGCCTTTTTTTACAACTTCATACAGCTGTTAAAGAAGAGTTTGTAATGAAAAATCTTTAGAAATAGATTATTGAAAATGGAACAGAGAAGATTTCTGCTAAGACACCAACATGCTGATGACAATGACATCCAATCTAACTGATGATGAAGATCATTTTACAAAAGGTACAGAAGATGAAAACAGCATGGTTTGCTCAGCAGAGAAATGTCACTAGTTGGGCATGGTTAGGGGAGGAGAATGGGACCAAAGGGAGAGAAATTGAGACAACAGACCATGAAAGAATTTACATATTGTACATACAGATCTATCCTGTTATCCTGTATTTTATGGAATAGTGTTAAAGTTTAAACTAGTCTACTTAGATTTGTGTTTTTGAAACATCAGTCTAGCCAGTGTTGTGAAGGATGGGTTGGAGGGAGGTGAGGATGGAGGCTATTTCCATTATCCAAGAGATGAGGACTGAACTGGGGATAACAGAGATGGAGGGAGAAAACGTGACAGATTCAGCAGATACTTTCGAGATAGAAACAGCAAAATGTGGTGACCAGATGTATATGGAAGATATTAAGGTGGGAAGTACCCCGTATAAGTCTCAAGTGGCAGGACAAACATTTGTACCATTAGCCAAAAGAGGATTACTGGGAAAGGGGATGGAGAAGAGGGAAAGTCTAGGGCTGAAATACTGAGAGGCAGGGTGGTGTAACAGAGACTTTGTTTCACAGAGGAACCGCATCCGTTTGGCTATTATGCAAATTACCTTCTCTGAATCCCTTTGATCGTCACGTACCGACTTTGAGAATTTTTGTGAAGGAAAATATATCTGAAGTTCCAATACTTTGGCCACCTGATGCTAAGAGCTTACTCACTGGAAAAGACCCTGATGCTGGGAAAAACTGAGGGCAGGAGAAGGGGATGACTGAGGATGAGATGGTTGGATGGCATCTCCTACTCAACAGACATGGGTTTGAGCAAGCTCCAGGAGACAGTGAAGGACAGGGAAGCCTGGCGTGTTGCATGCAGTCCACGGGGTCCCAAAACGTCTGACACGACTGAGTGACGAACAACAATAAAATATATGTACAAAAGGTAAGCTCTGAGAATAAACTAGACCCTCGTAAACGGCTACCATTGCTTTTATTACGATCCGGGTCGCCAGGTCCAGCTCACAGTAAGAAATACGTGTCTGGCCCTGGGGACAAGAGACTGGGTAGAGAAGGAGAGTCAGGAGTTTGAACCCCACAGGGAGCTGCAGCCAGAAGGGCGGAGAAGGGCCTTGGGGAGGAATCCGGGATCGCGTCAGGACACTCGGAGCATCTGGAGGACGCCGGCACACGGGGCGGGGCGGCGGTTCTCCTTCCCAAGTGGCGGTGGACCTGCCCCGCGGACAAGCCAGTGCGGACGGCGTCTGGAGGGCTCCACTCACACCCGCTCCTTCGCCGTTCGGCTCCCACAGACCGCAACAAACGGCAGTGGAAGGATCGAATCCTCTCTTAGAGCGGGGCTCACCTCGCGCAGCGTCGGCCCCAACCCCTCAGGTTTACCTGCAAATAATCCGCTCGGTTTAGATTCAGATCCATGACGGCGGCACGGACGCGGCGGACAGCGCCGGGCCAGGCAAGGTGGGTCAAAGAGCGCGGTTTCCCAAGCCTCAGGGGAAAATGCTCGCGACTCCGTTGAGGGGTAACGCCAGCTACTGCGGGTTCAGTGGGGGATGCAAAGGCGGAGCGTCGGGGCAGCGGCGTCCTGCGTGACGTCAGGACGTTCCTGCGAGTGGGTTCTGGAGGGATTAAGCCCCGCTCACCTCCCGCCAGACCGCCCACTGACTGAATCCGCTCCAATGAGAGGCGGAGAGGAAAGGAGGGCGGGGTTCAGGAGACCTCAGAAGAGTGGTTTCCAGGGAGACCGAGACGCTGAAGAGCTACGACGCCGCTGCTGCCCTGAGCCTCGTCTAAGTCTTTGTATGTGGAGCCCTGACTTGAAGCAAGGGTAGATTCTGACCTCTTTCACCGCCCCTGGAACGGATCCCTCACAGAAATATGTTTCACCGCCGTAGGAGTTAGTTTACAAGCAGCAGTTCTCGAACTTTTGGCCCTAGGACCCCTTTACAAAGCTCTTATAAACTGTTGAGGACTCCAAAGACGTTTGTTTATATGAATTATCTGTTGATACCAAGTAGAACTAAATTTCTAAAAATAATATTGAAAAAATAATGAACTCATGTATATATTTTAATGAAAAATCATTCTTTTCTAAAATAAAAGTAAAAAGACTGGCTTTGTTTGCAAATCTATTGACTGCCCACCTGAAGAGTAAGCAAGGGAGTCCCAGATCTACTTCTGCATACCATCTATTGGTATATGTAGTTTTTGTTGTTGTTACTGTAAGTATATGAAGAAAATGAGATCCAAACTCAACAACTGGTAGTTTTTGAAAAGTTAGTTGCAGTGTGGAATGTGGCTTCATTTAACAAACAGACTTTTTGAGGATGTTGTATATGTCATCAAAGATTCCATCAGAAAAATTTTGAAGTGTTGGAAAGTTTTCAGCCTCAGATGATGGACACAAATTCTAATTTGTGCTTAAAAGTTTGAATTTTAAGCGTTGGCAACAAATGTCAATTATTTTCCTTTAAATGATAGTTTCCCTTCTTGAATTAACAAGGAAGTGCATGCCAAGTAGCCAAGTCTAAATAATCATAATTTGCCTGTCAGTCATGCTTTAAAAAAAAAATGTACCATGAAAAAAATCAGTGAATTCAGCCAGCAACTCAAATAATCTTCCAAGTGCTTTTCCTTGAAACAACTAATGTACTTCTGTATTCACTAGAAATTCTTTGTGCATACTTCACATGTCACCCCACAGAATATTGAAAAAGATAATCCAGCATAGAGACTTAAAATTAACTATTTCCACTGCTTCACAAAAGGACATTTTTATTAATACGTGAAGCATTTGTTTCCTGTCGGTAACAAAGGAAAGAAGGACAAAATGACTACAACAGCAGTTTAAAGCCCTTGCCTTGATCCAGGCTTAAGCACCACCAGTATTAACCCTTGCTTTTGTACCATCAGTACAAATGTAAACACAGTGAAAAGGGCAAATAGGATCTTAGTATTATGAAAATACCTTCAAAATCACAGATCTCCAAAAAGGCCTAAGGGATCCTCACACTACTGCTGGCCTGTAGTGGTGACCCAGGTCTGGGCACTGACATTCCTTGACTGACTTTCATCAGTCCGTCCTTTGTGCCTATCATACTCTGCCTGCAGAAATACTGCAAATGAATAAGTGGTCTCTATGGTCTATGAGGAGAGGGTTCACAAACGATTTCTGTGGTCTACTAAAGGAGAGTTCAGAAATGTTTGTGAAACAAGAATTAATGCCTTGAGAAGAGTTTCTTAAAAAAAAAAAATGATTTCCTACAGAAAGATCAGAGACGGTTCTACCTCGGTCCCGGGGTATTGCGGACAATTTTTTTCTGAGGCTAAAATAACTCTGTTTGGAAATATATGACGATGCTTGAAGATGGTTTAGCTGTGTGGCAATTTGGAGAAAATATCAATTTAGACTCAATAAAAATACATATACATTATAGAAGTAAATAGAAAAATAAAGCCATGAAGAAGATGAAATAGAAAATGTATAGAATTTTATGGAATGTAGGGGGTTGGAAGGTACATTACTTAAATAGGGCCACCATAATAAAGTACCACAAACTGAGTGGCTTACAGAACAGAAACTTATTTTCCCGTACGACCTCACAGGCTAGGAGTACAAACTCAAGGTGTCAGTAGGGAGCCAAACCAGTCCTCAAGGCACTTTTCTTCTTGGTGCATACACTGCACCTTCTGTGTGTCATCACTCGATCTTCCCTCTGTGTTCTAATCTCCTCTAGTAAGGACACCAGTCGTGAAGGATAAAGGATTACCCTAGTGACCTAATTTTAACTTAATTATCTCTTTAAAGGTCCTTTCTCCAAAAAGTCACATTCTGAAGTACTAGGGGTTAGGACTTCAACAGATGAATTTGGAGATGAGGAGAGGAGCAGGGCGGGGGGTTGGTCTGTGGGAGTTCAGTGGCTGTTTCTCAGAGGACATGTGTCAGAAGGGGTTGGGAGGGAAGCAGGGACTCTGGCAGCTGGAGGGCGACCACTGGATGTCAAAGAAAAAAGTTTATATCAACAACAACAAAAGGAATAGGAGAAGCCACAAAGGAGAAAACAGATATGAAAAATAAAGATTAGACAATTCATATATCACAAAATTTGAAAATATAAAAATAAATGGGATAAATGTGTGTAATTAGTATCCTTATAAACAATTCTTACAAATATTTTAAAAAGAAATACAATTATTCCAATAAGAAAAACATGAACAGACAATTCACAAAAAAGATGGCTGCTACACAACCGTGCGTGTTACCTTCACTTGTAATCACTAATATTAAAGTGAGATACAGTTTTTTGCCTTTCGAATGAGAAAAACATTTAAATGATACCACTATATTTGCTGTAGAGAGAACATGAGCTCAACCATGATGCTTTAAACTACTAATAAAACCATTTTCAAAAGCAACTTAGTAATATGTATCCAAATCTACAAATTATGTGGCTATAGTTTTAACTCATAATTCCAATTTTGGATATTTAGTCTATGAAAACCACAAAAAATAGGTTAGAAGCCACACTCAAGATATTATTTAAAACAGAGACCTAACTATCCACTAAAAAGGGAAATAGTGCATCCACTTTGTGGGCTGTTATGCAGCCATTGAAAGTGGTGACAGGGAAGAAGCTAAACAGACCTGGTCTCAGCTGGAGTCTCTGCTGTGTTCTTTGCGACCCCATGGACTGTAGTCCTCCAGGATCCTCTGTCCATGTGATTCTCCAGGCAAGAAAACTGAAATGGGGTGCCATGCTCTCCTTCAGAGGATCTTCCCAACCCAGGGATCAAACCCAGGTCTCCCGCATTGCAGGTGGATTCTTGACCATCTGGGCCACCAGGGAAGCCCAGCTGGAATCTAGCCGAAGCCTACATCCTTTCCAGAGTTCTGAAGCATGACTCGGACCAAAAGAGTTAGCCCTACCTTGACACAAGAAAACAGCGCTTCATGCTTTCATGGAAATTGGTTGTTTACTACCAGATCAGGACGAGGCTGCTTTCTTTCAGCTGATGGCAATTCCCTGGGGAACAGGATAGTTGGGAACTATTAAGGAGCAAAGACTCAGGATCTCAGAGACACATGCACTGGTCCGTTAAAAGGGATCTGGGCAGGGGGGCATCTGTAGTAGCAATAGCATCTACCACGCCTTGGCATCACATCCTTCTCTTGAAGCTCACCCAGAAAGTATAAAGAGAGGAAAAATGTGAAGTATCAGTAACATACTAATTTTACACACGATGCTGAGATCGGAGCCCCTGGGGAGATGACCCAAGAAGAGACTCAAAGGTAACAGACCACCAGCAGGAAACTTTTGCTTCTGTGTGACATAAATGTTTGTTATATATTATTTTCATGTTAGACTGTGATTAATCTACAATATAAGCTCCAGGAGACTGGAGATTTTTGTCTGCTTTTTACACTGATTTTTTCCCTTGAACATTATTAAACACCTATTAACATGCAATAAATATTGATTGAATAAATTAATTCATAAACACTGAAAAAAATGCTAATTTTACACAAACATAATGGAAAAACAACCTATGTTGAGAGTTCTAGAATTGCAAAAGGACTAAAATATAAGATGTATGGACTCACATGAATTTTATCTTCACTCAAGACTCTAAGAGTCCTAAACTAGCTGAATTTGACACTTTTACGTTCAACATCTTTACACCCCAAACTATTACTTAATATTCTGCTCCATAACTGTAATAAAAAATATTCACACTTGGAATCCTAAACAATACTATATGTAAGACAAAGTGTTGTCTATCATGGAAACTTCGTATCTTTACTGTTTTCATATAAAATATGGTAACATATAGCGATGAAAAAATTCAGTATTTTATTCAGTTCTGAGGCATAACATAAAATACATAAAGTTTTAAAAATGTTTAAGACAAAATACTATTAGCATAGCACAAAAGTTAATGAAATATCCTACAATGGTAGCAAAAATGTATAAAGTTCTTTTCTTAATTTAATTAAGTCTCCAAAAGTAGAAATTAAGAAATAATGTAGTTCCTTTAATGTTCATTTTTGTCTTCATGTCTAGAAAGCCTTTCTGTGTGATGTAGTGACTGTTAAAATATTATATATTTAATTGACTTTTAGAACCTATAAAATGATCTTTGAGCTACGACCATAATTTGTATTCTGGCATAGATTTGAGAGGAACAGATGGAAGAGAATCAGGATGGTAATGAAAGATTTAAACCTAGCTGGTTAAAAAAAAAATACTTTGCATATTTTATTGTCTATGAAGAGATGAGGGAGCTTACCAGCCTGTATCCCCTTTCCTAGTAGTCAAGAAGCCTCAGTATTTCCAGTGCTCAGCCCACTTACATAGTAAGTCAGATACAGACATATCACAATCTATTCTGTGTAACAAGTGTAACTGAAATGCCTTGTTTAAAAAAAAAAAAGATGTTACTCAGCAAAAGCAATGATGACAAGAGATGCCTCTAAGGGAAGGGAAGCACCCTGGTGATGCTTGGCCGCGCCTCTCCAGGTACGCGGCCTTTGCTCCAAAACTCGGAGTGGCACTCACAGCCAAGATAAGAAGTCAGTTGTTGATGACTTATTAGCATTAAATCATCAGATGCAGAAATTAGGAGGTTATAACTAACAACCCTGCATACCCCCTAACTTAAAAGAAACTTCACCACCCTGCTGACTAAATTCACATTACTGAAAAACAACAAATGAAAATCTAAGACAGTAAGCAAACAGCATATGCTTTAGAAAAACCTTTAATGTGTTGCTTTGAACAATTCTATGAAACAAATATGTAATGTAATTATATTTTCTGTTAACCCATTTCATTGTGAAATTCTTCATTCAGGGTTCAAAGGTTCTAAGCATATCAGTGATGCCAAAAATCTAAGAAAATCTGACCAAGTCATAGCTATTCATAAATTTTTTCAGTTTCTATTGAAAAAAAAAACAAAGACACCTCTTCAGCATTTGCACAAGGGAAGGTATGCTACATAGTGATGGCCTTTGAAGTTTTATTTGTATTTTGTTGGCAGTTTGGTTGGTTTTGACAACATTTATTGAGCACCTACTGTGTGCCAGGCACTGTACTAGGTCCTGGAGACATAAAGATGAATAAGACATGGTTCCTGTCCCCAAGGAGCTTACAGTCGCTTGTAGGCAATCAGGTAGTGCAAAGACATAGTGTTTATTCTAAAATGGACAAAAAGTGTCAGTAATGTAGCTAATACTGGGCCTTTAAATGCAATGGCATGTCATTATTTGTAGTGTCAAAGCAAGCCATTAAAATGAAGACCATTGCATGTGATAAAATAGTAAGATAATTAAAACCTAACTTTTAAAGATGATAAAGGTAGTTAATACTAAAAATTTACACCATAGTTTTTCAAATACTTTATACTTAGAAATATTATTGCCCACTGTGGTGCTATAGTCAAAGCTGTAATTCCAGGTTACTGAGTCATTCACATCTCAGCATGCTGGGGTTCAGTTTCCCACTGAGCATATGAATTAGAATGGCTAATTCCTCAGTTGCCTGTCTCTTGTCCTCCAAAAGTTCATAACGAAGGCTGGAGATGTCTTGCTTGATTTTTTTAAATTCATCTGTAGTGTTTGTATTAAAAACATATAGTCGGTAATTTGCTCTTTGGATTAAAAAAAAAACAAAGACAAAGAATGAAATTCATACAACATGAATACATTCGTCTCATGATGTCTCCGGAAAAGGCACTGGCGACCCACTCCAGTATTCTTGCCTGGAAAATCCCATGGACGGAGGAGCCTGGTGGGCTGCAGTCCATAGGGTTGCAAAGAGTTGGACACGACTGAATGACTTCACTTTCACTTTTCACCTTCATGCATTGGAGAAGGAAATGGCAACCCCCTCCAGTATTCTTGCCTGGAGAATCCTAGGGATGGGGAGCCTGGTGGGCTGCCATCTATGGGGTCGCACAGAGTCGGACACGACTGACGTGACTTAGCAGCAGCATAATGTCTCCAACATAATTATTTTGGATTTTTTCATTTAAAATGCTTAAGAAATGCTTAGCTTTTAAAAATGCACTGACTTTGGAAAAAGCTATAACAGTAGGCCAGCTGTGTTTTAAAAGTAAACGTAAACTATTGTCCTGGCTCAACCAATTTTTAACACTGGGTGATTTATCTGTTGGGGCTTCCCAGATGGCAGATTTAACTAGTAATCTATAATCAGGATGTAATCTATAATCAGGGCAACTCCTTTCTGTTTTCAGGGAGTTCTTCTGGCTCCTTGAGCCATAAGGGTTAGACACCTATATAGATCATCTCCCACTGCTAGGCTAGAAGGGAATCCTAGTCAAGGGAAATATTACTAAAAAGGAATCAATCTATTTAATAGGCAAATGCTCACATGGAAGCAGTATATTTGAGGTTAAGGTTGAAGGAAGGAAAAGGAAGGAAAAAGAGTACAGGTTTTTCTTAGGGAAGCCAATGGTGATGACTATGGAGTCAGGGAACAAACAAATCAGTTTGTGTGGCACAGGCAATGATGTATTTAATAGAAGGAGGCAAGCAGCAATGGTGAAATTAAGATGCTTAGATGTGATACCGTGCAAGATTTACACACACAGAAGGCTATAGGAAACTTCTGGCTATTAAAATGCAACTATTCCCATAATTTAGCTTGAGAATTTAATTTTGAGAATGTGTAGATTTCAATTAAAAACTGGATTCTCTTGCAAAGAACTAAAATGTAGATGTCACTGACCTTGAAAGGTAACTTTTGGGGTATGAACTTATCTTGAATCCAAGAAATGATTCTTCAAATCACTGACATTTTAACAGCATTTTGTAATAGAATCACATGTAAAACATATCTTTTATGATACTTCCTGGTATCTTTATGATGTTTTAAAGTATAATCCATGCTCTTTTATTATATAAAAGACAGAACCTTTTATTTTAAGGAATCCTAACTCTTCTTCAAGAATACATACAAAACACTTATTGATTCTTTTCATCTTTTCATGGCAAAAAAGTGGAGGTGATTTTCCTTTCACATATGGCAATAGGAAATAAACTGATCAAATTATAAATCACAAGGCTTCCGTGGAAGAAATGGATTCTCACACCATTTCGTATCATATTTGGACCTTATATAAGCCAGTGAGCTTCCTCTTGCGTCCCTACTACCATATGCTTCTTCCTTGTTTCTGAGTTATGGAAAACCTCCACACCAAGTGTTGTATTTATCAATATGGGAAACATATTTATTAAATGAGGGGGTTACATTATATATGATACACTCTTTTAGTTAGAACTTTGTCCAAAACTGTAAATTCTCTTTAATTCATTAATTCTCATTAATTCGTTTTCCTCTTTTGTGTAAAAGGACTTAGAAAACAGCTCCTTTTTTCTGAAGCTGTCATGGTGGCCTAGTTCCCCACTTAATTTTTTTGTTTTCAGGGAGGTTATGGCACAACTGATAAGGTTTCTGCTTTCTAAACTAAAACTTAATTACAGTCCTATCTCTGAGACTGTTTCTAAATCACCATGACTGGATTTTCTTGCTGGTTCCCAAACACACATTGTTAGATTTTGGTGCTACAAACACATACCTTTGTTATGACTCAGATTTGGGATTCCATGCATTAATCAAGTAATGGCTTCAGAGGTCATCAACAGTTTAGTTTAGCCCTTTCTTATCTGTGTAGATAGATCTAATAGCAACTCATCAGTGTTGAAAGCTGTAGTTTTCATTAAAAACAATTAAAAAAAAATTTGGCTGTGCTGCAAGGCATGCAGGATTTTAGTTTCTCAACTAGGATTGGAACCCTTGCCCCGTGCAGTGGAAGCAAGAAGTCCCAACCACTGAACTGACAGGGATTCCCCTGCAGTTGTCATTTTTCAGTTCAGTTCAGTTCAGTGCTCAGTTGTGTCCAACTCTTTGCGACCCCATGGACTGCAGCGCACCAGGCCTCCCTGTCCATCACCAACTCCCGGAGTTTACCCAAACTCATGTCCATTGAGCCCACGATGCCATCCAGCCATCTCATCCTCTGTCGTCCCCTTCTGCTCCTGCCCTCAGTCTTTCCCAGCATCAGGGTCTTTTCAATTGAGTCAGCTCTTTGCATGAGGTGGCCAAAGTATTGGTGTTTCAGTTTCAGCATCAGTCCTTCCAATGAACACCCAGGACTGATCTCTTTTAGGATGGACTGGTTGGATCTCCTTGCAGTCCAAGGGACTCTCAAGAGTCTTCTCCAACACCACAGTTCAAAAGCATCAATTCTTCGGCACTCAGCTTTCTTTATAGTCCAACTCCCACATCCATACATGACTACTCGAAAAACCATAGCCTTGACTAGACTGATATTTGTTGACAAAGTAATATCTCTGCTTTTTAACATGCTGTCTAGGTTGGTCATAACTTTCCTTCCAAGGAGTAAGTGCCTTTTAAATTTCAAGGCTGCAATCACCATCTGCAGTGATTTTGGAGCCCAAAAAGTAAAGTCTGTCACTGTTTCCACTGTTTCCCCATCTGTTTGCCATGAAATGATGGGACCAGATGCCATGATCTCAGTTTTCTGAATGATGAGCGTTAAGCCAACTTTTTCATCCTCCTCTTTCACTTTCATCAAGAGGCTTTTTAGTTCCTCTTCACTTTCTGCCATAAGGGTGGTATCTGCATATCTGAGGTTATTGATATTTCTCCCAGCAATCTTGATTCCAGCTTGTGCTTCTTCCAGCCCAGCGTTTCTCATGATGTACTCTGCATATAAGTTAAATATGCAGGGTGACAAAATACAGCCTTCATGTACTCCTTTTCCTATTTGGAACCGGTCTGTTGTTCCATGCCCAATTCTAACTGTTGCTTCCTGCATACAGATTTCTCAAGAGGCAGGTCAGGTGGTCTGGTATTCCCATCTCTTTCAGAATTTTCCAGTTTATGTGGTCCACAGAGTCAAAGGCTTTGGCGTAGCCAATAATGCAGAAATAGATGTTTTTCTGGCACTCACTTGTATTTATGATGATCCAGTGATTGTTGGCAATTTGATCTCTGGTTCCTCTGCCTTTTCTAAAACCAGCTTGAACATCTGGAAGTTTAGAGTTCACATATTACCAAAGCCTGGCTTGGAGAATGTTGAGCATTACTTTGTTAGCATGTGAGATGAGTGCAACTGTGTGATAGTTTGAATATTCTTTGGAATTGCCTTTCTTTGGGATTGGAATGAAAACTGACCTTTTCAACTGGAAACTGGCCACTGCTGAGTTTTTCAAATTTGCTGGCATATTGAGTGCAGCACTTTCACAGCATCATCTTTTAGGATGTGAAATAGCTCAACTGGAATCCCATCACCTCCACTAGCTTTGTTCTTAGTGATGCTTCCTAAGGCCCACTTGACTTCACACTCTAGGATGTCTATCTCTAGGTGAGTGATCACCAGGATTATCGGGATTATCTAGGCTGTGAAGATCTTCCTTGTACAGTTCCTCTGTGTATTCTTGCCACCTCTTCTTAATATCTTCTGCTTCTGTTAGGTCATCTATAGACACTTATCATCTATTGACACTACTATATTTCTCACTGTTTAAAAAATCTGTGAACTTATGCTAAATACAGAGAATTTGGAGAGTAAATAGAACAAAAAATAAACAAAACTCATCAATTATTCCACCAGCCAAAGATAATCATTGTTGTTATTTTAGTGTATGTTTTTCCAACATCTTTTAAAAATTTTGTATATATACTAATTACTTTAGGTATTATGTTTTCTAAATACCACACATTGTTATGTTTTCCCCCCACAGAAATATATACTATGAATATATTTCAAATTAAATAAATGCTGTTACAAGATAATTGTTTATCCATACAGAAAATATTACATTTGAGCCCTACTTCACAGAAGCACCCAAAAGTGAATCCCATGTGCATCTTAAATATGAAAGTCCGAGCTTTTAAATCATTTAAAGAAAGTATATAATAATATAAAGTTAGTATACAACTGGATGTTTTTCAAACAATATTAAAAATTCTAATATAGTAGAAAAGATTGATAAACACAACTTCGTTACAATTAAAACTTCTGTTTATAAAGATACCAGAAAGAAAGCAAGCTACACACTAGGAGAAAATATTGATGACACTTACAACCTGTAAAGACTTTGGATCAAAGATATGTGAAGAGATTTATTGAGGAAAATTCAAATAATCCAACAGGAAAATGGGCGAAAAACAAATAGGCACTTGGCTGAAATGGAATTGTGAATGGTCAACAAGCATATGAAACAATCTCAAAATACTTTCTTGGGGAACTTCAAACTACAATTAAAAGAGATACAGGGGGGTGGTTGAAAGGAGACTTGGATGAAGGTAGTCAAATGCTACACACTTCCAGTTATAAGGTAAGTAAGTACTAGGGACATGATATACAACATAAAAAATATGACTAATGCTCTAGTACGTTATATATGAAAGTTGGTAAGGGAGTAAATCTGAAGAGTTCTCATCCAAAGAAAAAAAATTGTTTCTATTTCTTTAATTTTAAATCTATATGAGATCATGGATGTTCACTGAACTTACTATGATAATCATTTTATGATGTACATAAATCATTATGCTGTATGCCTTAACTTTATACAGTGCTGTATGTCAATTATATCTGAATAAAACTGGAAAAAAGACAAAAAGTGATACAATTTTATATCTAAAAAGGGAAAAATTAATAGATCTTACAATGCCAAGTGGAGGAAAGGATGTGGATCAATGGAACTTTTGTACTTTACTGGCATGGGTATAAGATCACTTTGAAGAGCAATTTGGCATTATCTTTTTTCCTAAAATACAGTTGATTTACAATATTCTACTAGCTTCAGGTATACAATACAGTGATTTAATATTGGTTATTAAGAAATGGCTATCTTTCCCTGTGCCATACAATATATCTCTGCAGCTTATTTTATACATGGTAGTTTGTACCTCTTAATCCCTTATCAAATTCATTATCTTTTAAAGTGAAACACTTGCATATCCTTTCACCCAGAAAGTCCACTCTTTGGTACAAGGCCTAGAGAAAGGCCACGTGTGGACCAAGAGACAGACATAGACGAGGTTTATAGAAACCTTGTCTGAGACACAAAGAACCTGGAAACAATCCAAACAAAGCCAAATAGACAAATCATGGTATATTACACAATGTAATGTCATTGTGCTCACCAGTGAAATTAGTGAACTTAATGAACCAGAGCCACACGCAACGGTATGGATGAATCTTAGAAGCATAAATGTTGAATTAAAAAAATTCAAGTTGCAGACTTCATTAAATATGAAATTATATTCTCATAAAGCTTACTCAATAATAAGTAAATCTACATAGTGCATTTTTCAGACTGTATATATGTATGTATTAGGGTTTCCCTGGCAGCTCAGTGTTAAAGAGGTAAAGAATCCACCTGCTAATGCCAGAGGCTAGGGTTCGATCCCTGGGTTGCGAAGATCCCCTGGAGAAGGAAATGGCAACCCACGCCAGTGTTCTTGCCTGGAGAATCCCAAGGACAGAGGAGCCTGGCAGGCTGCAGTCCATGGGGTCGCAAAGAGTCAGACACAACTTAGTAACTAAACAACATATATGCAATAAGCCTATATTTGAAAAGAAAACCAAAGCAAGAGGGTGAGAAGCCCAAATTTCAGGACAGTGATTACCCCTTAGGTGGCAGCAAGGGTGTGGCCTCGGGAGCAGCAGCCAAGCAGAGGCAACAGATAGACTCGGTTTTCTCTCGTGGGGAGGTGGGGGATTCCTAGGTGTGTGTGTAATTGATCATGTCATAATTGATCATGTGTTGTACACATTCTTGTGCATATACCATACATCACATTCAAAAGATAATGAAGTAAAAAAGTCTGAACTGAAATGCAGATATAGTGAGGGTGGAAAATATACTTCAGTTTTAAGAAAATAAAATTTATGAACTGAAGTGACCCACTAGATGTCAAGGTCAAGTAAAAAGGAGAGATGCGGGATAATTCGAAATGTCTGTCTCAGATAAGTTGAGAGGGAGCCCAAGCTATCAAGAAAGAAAAGGCCATATTATCAGTCATAATAAAATATATAAAAAAACGTGTTGAGTTGTGTGGAATCGGAACCTTAGAACAGACTCACAGCTGGGTAGATTTAACAGGACTCATTCATTCATTCACCAAATATTTAGCTCTGTGCCAGGTACCATACTAGACACTGCGGATGCAACACTGAAGACAGTCACTGCTCCAGTGAAACTTCACCAGAACAATTTACTATGACACGTCCACATATCAGGTATGTAATTAAGTTTAGGGGACAATGTAGGCATATTCTTATAAAAAGAAAAAACAAATGTTTATCAGTTAAAAGCAGCTTGAAAGGCAGTAATACAAATCAGTGGGAAAGAAAAGACTACTCAACAAATAGCTCTGGGACAATGGATCATCCTTACACGGAAGCTGACAGGATAAGCCATAAGGAAAAGGTTGATGACGCTAACCATATTAAGACAGTTTAAAACTTTCATATAAGGAAGGATGCCAGACAACATGTAATCTTATGTCAAACAGGATTTTTCCTTTTGTCCTAGAATTATTGATAAACCCAAAACTGATGACAAAGGATGATAACTACCCCCATGGTCTAAGACCATGTTGCCGCCTGCAGTCGGAGCCAGCCACCTCCCATAAGAGCTCACTGGGAATCTCTAGACCAGTTCTGAACCTACCAACTTGCCTGGATTTAAATGTGCTTTGAGTTATTTACAAGTTATGGAATCTTAGTGATAATCTGTGTAGTGGAAATGTTAGAATCTATCTTGTAAAAGACAATATAAGTAAATTACATAGAAGGTGCTTAATTAATATAACTATTATTCCTTATTAGCACTTATGCTTCTTTTATAAAGCAAAGTCTTTATTAACCAATAAATAATGCTGGGACTGCAGGCAAGGATCATGAAACTTCTGAGTAATAAGTAAAAGTATCATTTAAAATAATATCTCTACCTAGATTTCCAGTGGATTCTTTAATCACAGCCAGTATCAAAAATTAAATTGGTCAATAACAAAATCATCTTCTTTCCCTCTGGGTCAAACTAATGCAAGGGAAGACTATAAATTAACTTACATTCCACAGGCCTCCTTGAATTACCCACATTTCTCTGAATGAGCCTGTGATCACTCTTTAAGGGAGACATCGTAACTTTATTGAGTGGACTATGGATTTTCTCTGTCCAGGGTATGGAAAAGCTTGGTGGTAGTTACCTCAAACATTATCTCTTGCAAACAAATCTAAGTTCATTTCTCAACCCTCCATTAAGGCTGGAAACAGAATTGAGATTTGGATGGTTGGATATTTGCTATGCCCTGCCTTTCCAAAAGGCATCAGAGTGTTTTTTTTAAACTTGCTTATTTTTTACTGATTCAAGTTCAACTAACAATTGGTGGGACTTCCTTGTTGGTCCAGTGTTTAAGAATTCATCTTGCAGTACCGGGACATGGGTCTGATCCCTGGTTGGGGAACTAAGATCCCACAGGCTCCAGCCTCAGAGCAACTAAGTCCACGTGCTGCGGCTCCCGAGCCTGGGCACCGCAGCAAGAGAGTCCGTGCGCCGCAGCGAAAGAGCCCGCATGCTGAGACTGACCTGATGCAGCCAAGTAAATAAATGAGCACTGCAAAACTCAACCAGCAATTGCTGAGTGCTCTATCAGACATTTTCACATTCATCTTCTCATTTACTTCTACAGAGAAGCCAACATTTATCGACATCAGCGGGTTCTATACTCTGAATTTTAGCCATCCATAAAGTATGAATATAAAGTAACAAGACAGATTTGGACAAGCACAAAGGACTTAGAAGTAGAGAGCAGAATTTGGGGGAGGGAAGAGACCTTGGAAATCATGTGTTTTTCATTTTTCATACCACTTATTGTGACTTATTCTGGCAGATCTCCACTGTGCAGCCTCTGAATAAATCACAGGGTCTGTGATTCAGACCCTGTTACTTTTCCCAGACAGCTGGTTTAGTCTATTTTGGGACAACCATAGCTGTTAAAAAATCCCTTTGTATTGAGCCCAAAGTCTGCTTTCTTGGCTACTGGTCCAAGTTTTGTTCTTTGGAGAAACGGAGAACAGGTTTGCTGCTGCTTCTACTTGATCAGCTTTCACCTCCTCGGCGTTTACCTGGGTCCCCATACCACTTCATTTACGCCTCACCCATAGGAGGTAGCCGTATCCCAGGGCTGTGTGAAGGTCTGCCTACTTTTTTCTTTCTTCCCTTTCTCTCCATCCTTGAGCTGCCCTTCCATTCCAATTGAATTGAACCCATTCCTCTCGGATTGAACCTATTTTCATTATATAATGCCCTTCTTGTCTTTTGGTATGGACTTTGCCTTAAAGTCCATTTTATCTGATATGAACATTGCTACCCCAACTTTATTTTCATTTGCATAGAATATCTTTTTGTATCCCTTCATTTTCAGCTTGTGTGTTTCTTTAGTTAAGTGAGTCTCTCATAGGCAGCATATGGGTGGGTCTTGATTTTTATCCAATCAGCCACTATAAGTCTTTTGACTTGAGTATTTAGTCCATCTACATTTAAAGTGATTATTGATAGTTATGCACTTATTGCTATTTTGTTACTTGCTTTCTGCTTTTTACTATAGTTGTTTTCTATTCTTTTTCTTCTGAGTCTCTTCCACTGTGGCTTGATGATTTTTTGGTGGTATATTTGTGCTTCTATTTTTTTTTTTTTTGGTTCTATAGTACATCATTTTTTTTTTTAAAGTTATCATTGTGTTTATGTGTGTGTGTGTGTGTGCGTGTGTGTGTGTGTGTGTGTATTAGTCACTTAGTCCTGTCTGATTCTTTGTGACCCGCATGGACTGTAGCCTGCCAGCCTCCTCTGTCCCTGGGATTCTCCAGGGAAGAACACTGGAGTGGGCTCCATTTCCTTCTCCAGGGGATCTTCCTGACCCAGGGATGGAACCTGGGTCTTCTGCATTGCAGGCAGATTCTTTACCACTTGAGCCACCTGGGAAGCTCCATACAGATACATCTAATCTTTAACTATATTTGTTTTACAGTGATTGAAATTCAGTTCAAACACATTCTAAGAGCTCTACATGTTTGTCATAATATAAACCACCCCACTTTTATGTTTTTGATGTAATGTATTGAATCTTTATCTGTAACTCTTAACTATTTATTGTAGTAATAGTTTATTTTTATAATTTTTGTGTTTCATCCTTTGTACTAGCTTTTTGCAGTGGTTTGTCCACTATCTATACTATGTATTTGCCTTTACCAGTGAAATTTTTTCCTTAACATATTTTCTTATTTTTATGGCCTTTTAAAAATTTTCTTTAAAGATATTTTAATATATCTTGTAGGCTAGTTCAGTGGTGATGAAATCTTAGTTTCTGTTTGTCTGAAAAAGTCTTCATCTCTCCTTCAATTGTGAATAATTCCCTGCTGAGTTGTCTTTTTTCTTTTATTTTAACTTTCAGTACTGTTAATATTATCATGCCACTCCCTTTGGGCCTGAAAAGCTTCTGCTGAAATATCAGCTTAAGAATCCTGTCTTATGAGGATTCTGTTGTATATGACTCTCTGTTTTCATTTTTCATCTTGCTATCTTTAAAATTCCATATCTTTAACTTTCATCATTTAAATTCTGATATATATTGGTGCAGGTCTCATTGGGTTCATCTTGTTTGGGACTCTGTGCTTCCTGACCAGGATACCTGTTTCCTTCTTTAAGTTAGGGGAGTTTTCTGCCATTATTTCCACCAAATATGTTTTCTGGCCCTTTCTCTCTCCTCCATTTAGGCCCACTATAATGTGAGTGTTAGTATGTCTGATGTTCCACAGGTCCCTTAAACTATACTGTTAGCTTTTTTGTTTGTTTTTGTTGTTTTTATAGGGTGACTTTTCCCCTTCTGTCTTCAAGGTTATTTATTTTTCTTCTGTATCACTAAACTTCTGTTGATTCCTTCTAGTGTATTTTCACTTTGTTTATTCTATTTTCAGCTCTGATTGCTTTTCTATCTATATCTATATATTTTAAAATTCTTTATTACAGCTCTGTATTCCTTTATGCTTTTCCCAAATTCACTCAATGTTTTTATGGCCATTTCTTTGAACTTTTTTTCAGGTCGATGGTTTATGTTTGCTTTATTAAGGTTTTTATTTTCTGAAATTTAATCTTGTTATTTCATTTAGAACTTATTTCTTGTCTTATTATGTTTGAATGTTTATCTGTCTCTATGAAATGAGGCAAACCAATGATCTATCTTGGTCCTGAAGGCATAGCTTTATGTGATAGGGGCCACGGTGAGAGGGTTGGCTCTGAAGTAAGTGCAAGCTGGGGCTTTTTTGTTTTGGAAAGAGCTGGCAGGGTTGGGGGTGGGAATAGGAACTGGAGCCCTGCACAGGCCAGGATTTCTTCCAGGGTGTTAGTGGGGCCACTGCCTTGGTAGAAGTGGACTGGGCCCAGGAAGGGTAGAGAGAGCATGACTTCAGCTGCAGTTTCTCCCAGGTGCTGACAGTTACCGCATTAGCAGAAGGCAGGAGCCATAGCCTGGTGTAGTCCGGGGAGTGCATTCAGCTGGTCTCTCGGCAGGCTGGCCAGAACAGCAGGTACGTTATAGTCTGCTGCCTTCGCACTGGGACTGGGGAGCAAGAGCATGCATGCTTTAAGAGAAGGGTCTCGGTTTCCCACATCCCTTCTGTAAGCTCTACTGACTTACAAGCCAGGTAATGGAGTCACCTTCCTGGTGCCAGGCTCCAGGGCTGGGTACCCAATGTGGGGCTTGCATCTTTGCTCCTTAGGGAAAATCCCTGAGCCTCCTTCCTCTGAGTGGCTTCCTGAGGGGGATGGGGCATGTGTGGGTCCTGATTAGATCAGTCTCTTCCCCCTTTGCTACGGTCAACGTGTCTTTTGCTTTATATCTTTGGTTGTGGAAGAGTCCTCTGCTAGTTTTTAGGTCATTCTTAAAGGGAACTGTTCTATGTGTAGTTTTGGTGTGTTCATGAAAGGTAATGAGCTAAGGGTTTTCCTCTCCACCATCTTGATCCTGCCTAGGCATATCTGATCTTTGCATAGGAATCTGTGTTACTTTTCACAGTGAACAGAGCATGGTAAGTTAAATTTGAACAGCATTATTGGGGAACTGGCATTATTTAACTAAACCACAGTAACTCAAATCTGTGCTTATCAGAATGATACAGCATGAGAAGTGGTAGTATATTAAAAGTTTTTAAACTTAAAGAATATTTTTAAAATTTGTTTTAAGTTAATAATGGGGAAATATAGAGTAAAAAACATAGTACATAGAACAAGACTATATAGAACAAAAGAAGGGAATATTTATTCTATGTAATTTACTTGTGGAGGAAATCACAACTTGTTTTTAATGTGTGTTTATGAATTAGACAAAGTGTCTGTAGAAGTTTTATTTTGGAATGGTGTGACTTTTTTTGATGAGGGAGGAAATATGATATAGATAGCCAAATTTTCTTATGAGATAGAGTGAGGTAATTTTAAAATTCTGTATCCAAGATTGTCTTCATAATTGGCAAGATGCAGTACAAAATGAAAGTTTGGGCCCTATGTTCAAAAGTTATTAAGAATTTCAAAATAGCAACAGAAAAGAATTAAAAAAAATATGCTCCTTCTGAGTATGGTGACCTGTGAGACTACAGATTACATGCCCAGGAAGCCCACTTTGCATGTAACAATTTAAATTAGCATATTGTTAGGTAGCATGTTGGTATATTTTAGTTAGCTGGACACCCCAAAGTAAACTGATTATTTTGGTGTGATTATTTATACTTCAACTTTTCAGACTCAAAGCTGTCCAATTTAGATTCTAAATTCTGTAGTCACTCTGATTATAAGTTGTCTAAAGCCAACACTCTCTTGAAAAATTGGTTTATAATTTTTAAAATAACCAGTATTGATATTGATGGTTCATCAGTATTCTGTATATTCTTATACAGAATAATAGACTTCCCAGGTGGCTCAGTGGAAAAGGAATCGCCTGCCAATGCAGGAAACACAGGTTTGATCCCTGGGTTGGGAGGATCCCCTGAGAAGGAAATAGTAACACACTCCAGTATTCTTACAGGGAAAATCCCATGGACAGAAGAGCATGGCGGGCTGCAGCCCATGGGGCCTCAAAAGAGTCAGACACGACATAGCCAGTAATCAACAACAATACGGAATGGTAAGAACTTTTTGCTCTCTCAGTGAGTCTTATATATAGGAATACAGCTGGGGAGGAAGAGAGGGAGCAGAGCGTCGGAAGAACTCCTGGGTTACAGCAGTAGCTCACCCTGGAGGATGGGAACAGGAGCATCAGTGATCCCATGGTAAAGACTGTAATGCCCTCTTCATTTTCCTGCTCCTAATTTTTTTCTCATAAACCGAGAGAGACTGAAAATTTCGGTAAATTGTGAATAGAAAATAGCTTTGTCTCTCTCTATATAGGTGTGCTCAGTGGCTATAGTCGTGTCCAGCTCTTTGTGACGCCATACACCCTAGCCCACCAGGATCCTCTATCCATGGGATTTTTCCTGCAAGAATACTGGAGCAGGTTGCCACGCCCTCCTCCAGGGAATATTCCTGACCCAGGGATCAAACCTGTGTCTCCTGCATCTCCTGCATTGCAGGTGGATTCTTTACCTGCTGAGTCATCCGGGAAGCCCCTATATATACAGCTATATATAAAAAGATATTATATATCCATATATCACATCTATATTTCTATTACAAATAAATATATAGATTTTATATGTACCTTGTAGATATGTATAGCTTTGGATAGTTTGTGTATTATATGTAGTAAGTTCTACATATAAGTTATATCATATATATATATAGGTTGTATATATATATTATATATAGACAGGGCTATATTATTTGTGTATGTGTCCACAATGTATACATATCTGTGTGTATGTATATTTTAGCACAAGAAAGTATGTCTCACTATTTTATTTGCTCTAAAAATTATTTCTTAAGATTGTGATCTAATATTTAATTTTAAAAAGAAGTCTGATTTTCTAAATTCCCCTAGATGGTTAACCTAAAAAAAATTAGGGAAGTGAAATTGTCTAGATTATTTTTTCTATGGACTTCCCTGGTGGCTCAGATGGTAAAGCGTCTGCCTACAATTCAGGAATCCCGGGGTTCGATCCCTGGGTCGGGAAGATCCCCTGGAGAAGGAAATGGCAACCCACTCCAGTACTCTTCCTGGAAAATCCCATGGACGGAGGATCTTGGTAGGCTACAGTTCATGGGGTCGCAAAGAGTGGACACGACTGAGCTTCACTTCACTTCATTTTTTTCTATAACCACCAGGTGGCAGCAAAGGATAAGAGCACTTGCATAGAGCCACTGCACTCTATGTAAAGGAAAACTTGAAACCACTAAAAAGTTCTGTAAAACAAGCTTCTAATTAAAAATAGTCCTATAGCATAAAATGATGTAGATTATATGTGTTTTACAAGACATTAACTATTGAAATTCATAAATATGAGTTTTTTTTTTTTTAATTGAAGAATAGCTGATTTACAGTATTAGTTTCAGGTGCCTAGCATAGTGATTCAATTATTTTTTTTTTCTTGATTGGATTTCATTATAGGTCAATACAACACATCAAATATAATTTACTTTTCTATACAATAAATCCTTGTTACTTATCTATTGTATGTATAGTGGTTTGTACCTGTTAATCATACATCACTAATTTATCCTCCTACTTTTCCTCTTTGGTAATCATCAGCTTGTTTTCTGTCTGTGAGTTTGTTTTATATATATATATGTTTGTGTGTGTGTGTGTGTGTGTGTATTTGTTTTATGTTTTAAGTTCTATGTATGAAAAGTGAAAGTGAAAGTTGCTCAGTTGTGTCTGACTCTTTGCAACCCCATGGACTGTACAGTCCATGGAATTCTCCAGGTCAGAATACTGGAATGGGTAGCCTTTCCCTTCTCCAGGGGAACTTCCCAACCCAGGAATTGAACCCAGGTCTCCCGCATTGCAAGCAGATTCTTTACCAGC
Source organism: Cervus elaphus (assembly GCF_910594005.1). Classification (NCBI taxonomy): domain Eukaryota; kingdom Metazoa; phylum Chordata; class Mammalia; order Artiodactyla; family Cervidae; genus Cervus; species Cervus elaphus. The sequence continues at coordinate 3,757,827 of NC_057831.1, read as the reverse complement.
TGAGGCACCAGAGAAGCCCAAGAATACTGGAGTGGGTGTCCCTTCTCCAGCAGATCTTCCCAACCTGGAAATCGAACCAGGATCTCTTGCATTGCAGGCAGATTCTTTACCAGCTGAACTGCAGGGAAGCAAGTTCTACATGGAAGTTATATCATGTAGCATTTGTCTTTCTCTATCTGACTTACTTCACTAAGTTTATTGTCTAGGTCTATCCATGTTGCTGCAAAGGGAAATACTTCGTGAAACGAATGAAATATTATATGTATACACCACATCTTCTTTTTTAAGGGTTTTTAAATAACATTTATTTCTTAAAAGTTAACATGTGTATAGAAGGAAACCAAAAAACACAAGAGGCAAAAAACAGCCATTCATAATCACAAGCAGTTTACCATTGATGTATCTTTCTATGTCTCATTCGTGTATTTTGACAACTAAGCGTCCATTTTATGTAAGTCAGATCACACAGTTATGTATCATGCTGTTTCACACATCATGAGTATTTACCATTTCAAAGTCCCAAAATTATGAATATTTTGATAACTAAGAATACACTACACCAATTCAATCTGGAAGGAAAAATATGTAATACTGCCTTTCTTGGCAACAAAAATTTCAGAAAAGCACAAAAATGGCAATAGTCCTCTAGATAAAGATACTGACAGAGTTATGATTAAAATATTATAATCCCTTAATGTTCAATTAAAAATGAGACATAAAGCATCAGAGTACAAAAAACAGTGCTTCTAAGAGGATTCATTATCTGATCTAAACTATTAAAGTATTAGCAAAGAGGTATGTTTCCACTGAATTACTTAACAGTGCACCCCTATAGCACAGCCAAGAGATGCACACACATCCATGGTTATCATCAAAGTATGAAGGTGAACACATCCATATATAGCCCTCCCTTTATACTTCTTTCTGCCCTCTGCTGCCAACCTAGTGAACAAGTCCTGATCTACGCTTCTCAGTGAAGGTTTAACAACTCCATGTCCAAGATTCTGTTTTTTTTTTTTTTTAATTTAATTGTAACAAAGATATTTACAATATTGAAGCCAGCATGCAGGATTTTGAGCATAACTTTGTTAGCTTGAGAGATGAGTACAGTTGTCCGGGGGTTTGAACCTTCTTTGCACTGCACTTCTTGGGAATTGACCTTGAGCACTGACGTTTTCCTGTCCTCTGGCCACTGCTGAGTTTTCCAGATCGTCTGACATATTGAGTACAGTACTTTGACAGCATCATCTTTTAGGATCTTAAATAGCTCTGCTGGAATTCCATAACCTCCATGAGCTTTATTGATAGCAGTACTTCCTAAGGCCCACTTGACTTCACACTCCAGAATGCCTGGCTCTGGGTGAATGATCACACCATCGTGATTACCTGGGTCATTAAGATCTCTTTTGTACAGTTCTTCTGTGTATTCTTTCCATTTCTTCTTGATCTCTTCTGCTTCTATTAGGTCTTTAAGGTTTCTGTCCCTTATTGTGCCCATGTTTGGATGAATATTCCATCGATATTTCCAGTTTTCTTGATGAGATCTGTATTCTTTCTGCTTCTGTTGTTTTCCTCTGTTTCTTAGCATATTTCATTGAAGGAGGCCTTCTTGTCTCTCCTTACTGTTCTCTGGAACTCTGCATTTAGTTAGGTGTACTTTCTCTTTCTTCCTTTCTTTTCACTTCTCTTCTTTCTTCAGCTATTTGTAAAGCCTCCTCAGATAACTACTTAACCTTCTTGCTCCTCTTTTTCTCTGGGATGGATTTATTAGCTGCCTCCTGTACAATATTATGGACCTTTGTCTTGTGACTTTGATATATTTGCTTATTAGTTCACAGTACAGGTGTTCAAGGTAGAGATTATATAATTTGCCACTGAATTGGTTGTTGTAAGAGAAAGAATCAAAGCTTTTTATCTAGGCAAATGCATTTGATGATTAGCATAATCAAAACAGAGCCAGATGAGAAGCTAAGGGAGTTTGATTTTAGAAATTCAATATTGAGTTACCCATTATTCATCAAGTGGAGAAGATGGGTGGCCAGTTGAATACACAGATTTGTGGTTCATGAAAGAAATTTGACTTGGGAGAAACACATCTGGTGTTAATTATCATGTGTACATAATCTTAGACTAAAGATTTAAATGAAAAAATTTAGGTAATAAAGGCAGTTATAAAAAAGATTATTTCTTGGACTGAGATCTGAAACAGGTCAAAGGTCTAGAAAATGAGAAGAAACCAGCTGAAAGAGTTTCCAAATATGTAAAGTGAAACACCAAAAGAGAGTATGGCCCTTAGAAGTAGTGAAATTATTGTTTCAATAAAAAATAAGGTAACCAACTACATCTAGTGCAGCTGATAACTCAGTTATAGAGACTTTGAGAAACTGCAGTTGATTTGGCAACTTGGATATCATCAGTTGTACTAATAGGACAATAGGGAAAATAAATTGCCTGTTTGAAGAGGGCCCAAGAAAAAACAAAAATATACAAAATGAGTACAGTTTGCATTAGCAACTCTTCAAGAAAGTTTTGTTATAAAGAGAAGTAGACATGTGAGGTAGGTTGATTATTTTTAAAGAAAGATAATTTATATTTGTTGATGGAAATAATATAGTACTATGATCATGCAAGAGAAAAATGGGGTATTTATGGAGGAAGACCTTTGAAAATTGAGAAGCGGTTGGATCAAGTGCATTATTATTGCTGGTTGGCAACAGGGGAGCACCAACACAAATTCACATAACAGCCATTAAGGCAGAACAGAGGTTGGTACAGTAAGTTGTTGATGTTGGTTATGGTCTATGTGAATACATTGAATGAAGGATTTTGTACACATAGTACTAATTTCATTTCATAAAGATACCTAAAAGTAAATCTAAATTATATTTTATGCTGACAATGAAGTTATACAATACCTCTGCTTGCATGTGTGAGTTTACAACTGCAATATGTAAGCTGTCCGCACTCAAGGACCCCCTCTCAGGGCTCTGTGGTGACCCGAATGTGAAGGAAATCCAAAAACGAGGGGGTGTGTGTGCATGAAGCTGTACAGTGTAAACTAGTGTCGCCCTGGAAAATAACCATATTCCATTAAAAGTTAATTAAAAAAAAAGCATCAGTGAAGACATTCAGTATTACATCATAGCTCAACATTTAAGAAGTCTATACAACTTTTGAAAAATTTAGCTCTAAAAGATATTATACATATATATATTTGCATATACACATGAAGAGAAAAGAAACTGACCTTGGTTAATAAAATCATGAAAAAAAATTCACCGTCACAATAGCTAAAAGATTGTAAATAAACAAAATGCAAAAAATGACTCAATAGGCAAAATTTAACTCACAGTTTCAGGCATTATTAATTAAGAAGTGTATTCAAAACCACTGGAATTTTTAAAAAGAATTTTAATTAGGGAATAAATTTGAAAAGTGTTGGTACAATTTCAATTAAAACTAAAAACATAGCACAATGCACATAGGTTAAAAACATAGCGCAAGGCTCTATGACAAATCTGTTAACAGTAGATATAGAATCTTATTGAATTATAAGCAATGATTATTTAAAGATGGTAGAATGGGTGACTACTTTTGTTCCAGTTTGTGAATTTTTCAGATTTTATAAAGTTAGCATCTTTAGTGATCAGAAAGTAATTAATAAAAGATATAAAAATTTAGTCATTACATTGATAATATAATATTATGAGTTGTGATGATAGGGGAGTGGCCCATTATGGTTTGAACAGTCCACTGTTAGGATTACATCATAAGAATTATTTAAAAATAGGAAAATGTCATTTAGTCACTAAGCTGTGTCCAACTCTTTGCAACCCATAGAACGAAGCCCATCGGTCTCTTCTGTCCATGGGATTTCCCAGACAAGCGTACTAGAGTAGTTCACCATTTCCTTCTCCAAAGGATATTCCTGACCCAGGGACTGAATTCACATCTCCTGCACTGGCAGGCAAATTCTTTACCACCGAGTCACCAGACAAGCCCTCAAATAGGGAAATACCCAAAGTATAATTCTAGGAAATAAAAAGATACTCTGGTATATTACTATGCTCATATTCATGTCAGTGTGTACTGAAGAGAGAGAGGCAGAGACAAAGAGAGGTAGCAGGAGACTGGCCTAATGAAGACAGGAACCTCATTTATCTGGTGTATTGTGTAGGCTCAATGCTTGGGTCTGGGTCAAAGTCTGGCACAGAGGAGACATCGATATCTATTTGTCAAAAGAATTTATGCATGCAAAGATTAACACATTGAGACTCAAGGAAATATACTAAAATGCTGTACACATTAATGTTGACTTTGGGTGGTGGAAAAATAGATGACAGATAATTTTTGAAAAAAGAGTTTTCTTTTACATTTTTATATTATCTAATGTTTCTAAAATACTTATATAGTATACAATCTATTTCTTATCCTGATCTAAAGTAACTCAAAAAAAAAAAAAAAAAGGTCAAATACATGTCAACATGATTTTAGACACAAAAAGAAAAGTAAATTGAAAATAAAATTTTTATTCTTATAAAAAATATTTTACTTTTTTTGTATATCACAGTGAAATGGCTGCTCTGACTAATCTTAAATCCAAATATCTTTATTTTGGTAGCAACCTCTCATAAAATGTGACTATGAAAATCACTGCTGGTGGTTAATTATTGTCAGAGTTGAAATTAGTATTCCAGCTACCAACTCTTTAAGGAAACCATAGTGCCAGAGAAAAGAAGTACCAGATGTTCAGATGGCTGCAATTTGGTCCTTAGCAAAGGTTATAATCAAGTTCATAATATAAGCCTCAATGAAGAAGCAATATATTATAGAAGAAAAGAACATTGAGAAAAAACTCATAAAAATGAGCTTAAAATTGGTCTTCATCACTTAGTAATTATGAGTTTGATTCATCCTTAACTATTGTAAGCCTAATTCCTTCAACTATATAATAGAGATCATGAAAACTGGCTTATTTGGTCATTTTGAGTATAGTTTAGAATATCTGTCAGATTTCAAAAAGCTGTGTCAATTTTTTCTTTTTTTGGGACTGAGAATCTGTATATTACTTTCCCTTCCCTACCCAGCAAATCACATGCCATCCAAATCATTTTATTTCAAAAAAAAAAGATCAACAGATCAACTATGTTGGAACAATTTGCCGATGTCACAGATATAACTATTAGAAAAATATTTTGAGATGTGTTTATAGATTGCTTTACCTAAAATAATATTCTTAAAAGAATACTATAGTACCAAATAAAATGCAGCCTTTTTCGTATCATACTGTTTACTTAATTTTACTTTAAAGGTGGTGTGGCTAAAATTAGTGTAAGATAATAGATCTTGACATTTCCACATGGTCAGAGTAGGAGGCACCTGTAGGCTGTAGATCCTGCAGCTTCTGAGTCAGCCACCCCTTCAGCCAATATTCCTTCCGGATATTAGGCAATGTGCCCACATTTCTTAAAGAGATTTCTAAAGTACCTTCACAAGTCTCTTCTCCCATAAAGCTCTCCTTTCTGCTGATCTTCCATCATACCAGCATCCCAGGAGCATCTGAATTTTCTTGAGCATTCCTCTTCACTTCTCTTTCTCTTGATCCTTTAGAACTCTTTGTAATCGGTAACACTCTTCAACTCTTTCTATTTGCCTCCCACCTCAGGTCCTAAGTGACCACGTTTTTGCTAGTTTTGAAGTGACAAGGATTATATGTATTTACTAAGGTTTCCTGTCAAGGGAGAGAACACTCAATTGAGATGACAGCAAGCTGGTGTCCTCATGAGTACTGAGGCTTCAGTTAGACTGAGGTGGGAGGGGGAATCTGGCCCCTTCCACATATGAGTTACAGCAAGGAGTCTATAGCCAGGAATCTACAAGAAGGCTGTCACTTGACCATGCTCATCTTGAACTCCCAGCCTCCAGGATGGTGAGAAATACATTCCTGTTGTTTGTAAGCCATACAGTATGCAATGCTTTGCTATAGTGACTGCAGAGAACTAAGACATGGTGTGAAATAATCATTTTAGGGAAAGGAAAATGAATTTACAAGGAAAGTAAATTATTCTGCTTATTGAACATCCACTTTTAATTTTTGCTTATAAATTTTAAGTGAGTCTACTGAGTTTTGTGGTATGTTTCTGTCAATACTGGACTGCTCTAACTGAATTACAATGTAGATGGTTGGGTTTAACAAAGTTTAGTGTTGCCAGATTTGAATGAGAGAGGGAAAGAGGAATGAGGGAAGTAAGGATATTTGCAATGAACTGTTAAAGAGGTGGGCCATGGAATCTTTGCTGGGTGGGGGATATGAAGTCCTACGGGGGATAAAAAGTTTTGAAAAATAGGGAAAAACAGTGTATTCATTGAATTGAGAGTCTTAATGAGATCAAAGAGCTTTGGATTGGGGTCAAAAGTGTAAGTAGAATAGGAAGCAATATGATTGGAATTCATGGAATTGTGATCATGGATCAAGGTGTAAGGTCATGTCAGTGTCTGGGACATGAGTGTGTCAGTACACAGCTGTAGCAGCTTTGGTGATAGTGGAACCTGGAGAGGCCATGCTGATTCATCACAAATGATTTCAGTAAGTCAGACGGAGAAGGGGAAATATCATGATATCCCTTATATGTGGAATCTAAAAAAATGACATAAATGAACTTATTTATAGAACAGAAGCAGACTCAGACTCAGAGAAAGAACTTGTGGTTGCCAGGGGAGAAGGATGAGGGGAAGGGACAGTTAGGGAGTCTGGGATGAACAGGACACACTGCTGTATTTAGAATGGATAGCCAACGTGGACCTGCTGCGCAGTGCAGAGACCTCTGCTGAGTATTATGCGGCAGCCTGGAGGAAAGGGGAGTCTGGGGGAGAATTGATACATGCATATGTGTAGCCGAGTCCCTTTGCTGTCCACCCAAAGCTATCACAACATTGATAATTGGCTATACTCCAATATAAAATTAAAAGTTTTTAAAAATAACTTTAGGATGTGCTTTAGACCTGTTACCCTCTCCCTCTAAAACTAGTTCTAATTAGTCATTACAAGGAGAATGAGGCATTCAACAAACAAACTGCTCAGCTTACATACACCCTCAGCTTACAACTCGTCCTTGTTTCTCATTGCTCTTGGGTAAAGAGCACAAGTCTAAATATTTCCGTATTGCCCAGTCTCTACCTATCTTGTCAGCCTCATCTTAACAAAGTGACTCTTCTTGGCTTTACTGTGTACTCAGTCTGTAATGCACTCTTAGGATTCTCACTCTTTAAAAATTAGCCCCTTTCTTCCTTCAGAGGTCAGCTCAGTTAGTCTTTTCTTGGAACATCTTCCCTAATTTTCCAAACTATCACAATCCCAATCTCCCTGCCTCTTGAATTCAGAAATGCACATTAAATAATGAAGATCATGCTCCATATTTCAAAAAATCTAAAATGTCAAATCATCCCATTTTAGGGAGGATATGGAAAAATATGAGTTCTTGCACAGTTGATGAGAGCATATATAATCCTCAATTCAGGTTTGATACACCATTGAGTAAAAAAAGCACATAAGACCCAGGAACACCATGAAGCAAATTTGGTAATAACTTAGTACTAATGAAAGTGAAATTCTGTTATATGCCACTGGGAAAAAAAAGATGGATAAACAGGTAGATAAGAACCACTAATTCAGTGGTGTGTTTTAGTGGTAACACGCACACTCAGAAACTGCACTATTATGCTATATTAAGGCAACTCAGATCATAGTTAGACTGATTTCAAAATTCACCAAAATGCTTAGAGTAAATATTTTTGTGGGTGAGTTTTGGGTGGAGAAACTTCAAATTAGTTTCTGGAAACTGAATTGTTTGCGTTGAGTAGAATTATTAATGGACCACAAACACTCACTAAAAGCCTAGACCTATTTTCTGGGAACTTCCGTTGGCGGTGACTAACTCAGCCGCTTGCTCTAATGCAGTTGCTCCCGGCCACCGTTCAGCTGCTTTCCTCTGGCAGATCCCATGTGCTCACCCGCTCAGAGATGGCCATTCCAGGAAATTGCCTGTCAGACTTCTGAACATCTACTGTTCTGGGGGCAATCTGGCTTTTTCCTATATTAGGTGAAGTCAGCAAGCAGATTTTTGTCTTAAAGAAAAAATGATGTTTTAACTAAAATATCAAATAGATTGTTTTCCTAAAATAACAAAGGGTTAGATTAAGACCTGAAACAAACAAAATTAGAAAACTAGAATGAATATACATATTGCATCTTAATATTCACCCAGAAAAATGACTGATAAAAGTATAGTCCTTTTTAAATGGGGGAAAAACAGGTAAAGTCAGGGAGGCAGGGGGAAAGAAGGAAAACAGACCTGACTTTTTTGATTCTACTTTGAATCCTATAGTACAAGCATTTATTTTTCTAGACTTGACTGTGAAGACTGAGGACAAGAATCATAATGTATTACAGAGGAAGCTTGGGCTTTATCTTTCATCACCTTGGGGTCAGATACTTACCAACTGTATACTCTCAGGTCATTCACTTCTATTTCTTTGTTTCCCCTACATGAAAAGTGGAAATAATGAAAACATGTGTTCCCTATGCTTCCAGGGTAAAGTGGGACAGTGTGTTCAGGCACGTGGAAATTATAAATTGCCATGCAAGTTAACATTATATTATCATTGTTCTGGGATTGCATGTGGCTTCCCTCCTAGCTCAGACAGTAAAGCATCTGCCTGCAATGCAGGAGACATGGGTTCGATGCTTGGGTCAGGAAGATCCCCTGGAGAAGGAAATGGCAACCCACTCCAGTATTCTTGCCTGGGAAATTCCATGGACAGAGGAGCCTGGCGAGCTACAGTGTATGAGGTTGCAAAGAGGTGGACACAACGACACACACACACACACACACACACACACACACACAGAGGATTGAGTGAGTTCCTTCATGTCTCCACAAAAGCTGATGCCACAGAGATGTAGGAACACTGTTCTCATGGAGGAGAAAATAGAGAAACACAGGGCACATGTCACCAGCAGGGCCCTGGTCAGAACTGCCCCTGATGGCAATTCTGGCTGCAGGGGACTGTTCCTCCCAGAAGCCAACCTCCACCTCTGGGTCACACCTCTGAGAACCATTCTGTCCGGTTAGGGCGACACGTAAAAAGCAGGAGACTGGTCGTGAGCTTGAAAAAGCAAGCACAAGTGAATCTATAACATTAGTCTTGTGAGAAGTATCATGTTTTTAGTTTGGATAAAGCACAATGTCTTCATTACAAGTCTCCATTTTAGTAAATGGATAAATATGGTTAAAAAAGTATGAAAATTCAGTGATTTCAGAGTAAGTATTCAAAATGCACAAATGACCAGAATTTATACTGAAGCTCAGCAAAACAGAATCTACCAGTCATCATCTTTATTTGTGGGTATTAGCCATAAAATACCCGTGGCTATTTGCTGTATACAGTGATCTTTCAGATATTATCTATCCCTGGGGTTGAAACATTGATTAAAGACTTACACATAATTCAAAGGACAGAACTCTTTGGGTTGGTCAGGAAGCATGTACATTTAATGTTCTTGGATGCATGACTTTAGAGTAACAGAAAATCCTAGGTAGGACAGAAATAACTAAAGACAACAGAGAGGGGAATAATGAGCAGTGTATACCCATTTTACAAGAGAAGGCCAAGTTCAAATTCTCCTCTGAGTTTCTGTAGCGCTCTTTTCCTATCCCATCTCCCATCAGGGTAAAATGTATACTGAGTTCCATCACAAGTGGGTTATAAATGAGCACCATACAGATATAGTAAAATGCATATTAACCCTAAAGGATATAATTGCCTTCCACATAATGCAGTGATAATAGCAATAGGAAGGGAAATTTTCAAAAATTCTTTCATTTTATGCTAATATGATGCAGAGTAACTATGGCAACATTTCCTGACAGTCTTAATTTAAATAGTAGATTCTGAAAAAAAGTTCCAAATTGATTACAGAAAAGAAATAGATTCATCATTGTCTACATAAATCTAATTTAAATGAATGCTTTATACAGTAGTGGAAAGGTTTTATCTAAATTATGATAATATATATTGTAGTTTTGTGTTTAACCTTGGCAACAATTAATTTACTTTTACATACATTTATTCATGATGATTCCTAGGTAAGGATCAAAAGCTATCCAGCATTTCTCTACTCACTAGAATGTATACAATGTCTATAAGACATAAAATTTTAGTATATTAAAAATGAAAGCAGTATTCAAATTCAGAACAATTTTGAATTGAGAATTATATTTAATCCAAATAGCTGGTTACTGGTGACACCACTGCTTAATTCCATGTGTTCACAAATAAAAGCACCATGAAATTATGCATTTACACAGAAGACATTTTCACAAATATACATACATAAAGAGAAAGAGAAGTAGTGGTTTACTCACTAAGTCATATCTGACTGCGACCCATGGACTGTAACCTTCCAGGGTCTTCCGCTCACGGGATTACTGAGGCGAGAATACTGGAGTGGGCTGTTGTTTCCTTCTCCAGGAGATCTTCCTAACCCAGGGATTGAACCCTCATCTCCTGCATTGCAGGTGGATTCTTTACCACTGGGCCTTATATAGGTACAAAATATTCAAAGTGAGAGAAAAAAAAAAAATCACAAGAAATTAAATATTTAAAAAGCTGATAAGTACCATAAACATCACAAAACCTAGAAATATTCATAATAACTTACTTATTTGCCTGACACTCTTCACATATAATTGCCATTTCATTTTGAATTATGTAAGAATATGATTATTAAATGTAATTTATGACATTTTTTATAGAGGGAATGGACAGTTCAGTCTTTCTTTTAGCATGGTGATCCAAATTTCTTTTTAAGAAATTTTTAAAATACAGAAGAATTTTAGTTTTACAGAGATGTGTATATGGTTCAGAGTTCCTATATATCCTTCACCCAGTTTTCTCTATTATCTGTTACAATGAATAAATCAATATTGAAACATCATCTTATAAAACTTTTTATTGGAGTATAGTTGATTTAAAAGTTTTGTTAGTTTCTGCTGTACAGAAAAGTGAATCAGTTATATGTATACATATATCCACTCTTTTTTTAGATTCTTCATCTTTGTATATATTATATATTTTGGCTCAAAATTCACATAGTTTCTCTCATCTATTGGGCACAAGCTCATTTTGACTATTTAAAATAAAGAGATTCTATTTGAGTCAGACACTTTTGATCTCCTTTCTTGTTCTTATTTGTTCTTACAAACCAGAGTCAGATTCTTCGGCCGAGTCTTATCATATTAATAAAATAGGAAGAATACAAAGAGGTGAGGCAGTTTTCCTTGGCACATTTATTTTTAATGCTTTCTTTCAGAGCTGGAAACACTATGCTGAGTCCACACTATCACTGATGAGTCTGTACCTAGTATGCTTCTGTATATTATCTCAGCATTCTCTATTTTGGAAAACATAAGCGGAAAGGAACAGCCTTGAGTTTCTCTTGATAGTTCTAATATTTCACTACAAATATAGATGACTGCACCCTGTGAACTAATACTTAAAATTATGCTTTATTTTTAATTCCTTATGTGTATTAATATCATCTTTCCATCAAACACAAGATATATACAGAAGTATATTTGCAAAACATGGTAACAAATCATTCCAAAGAACAGTGTGAGTGTTAAAAGCATGAAGGGATGGATGGACAGACTATTCTCTGCTGGATCCAGTTAAATTCTTCAGACTGTCTCAGACCTATACTAAATGGCTAGTCCAAACAGAAGGAAAAAGAAATTCTGAAATATCTCCTTCCTTATTTCATGCATATTAACCAAACTTCCTGATAGCAATAAAAGAAAGAAATCTAAACTCTGTTGTCAGAGACACAACTATTTTCAGAGATTTGTAAAAGTGACCTTGCATAGAACAGCTACTCTATTTGAGGAAAGATGATTCGTTTCACTTCACTTCATTTCAATGGTGTTCACTTCACTTGATTTAACCAATCCCACAATTTAAGAGCAGTTGAGAGTAGCTATTGAAACTGTCATTTCTTTCAAGGTTTCTCAAAATTTCAAAACAATGCAAACTTTTATAACAATACTCTATAGATAAAACATCAAAAAAATTAAATATGTGCTTTTTACAAAAAGTGGCTTATGCTACCAGCATAGTATTGTGTTCAAGGACCCATTAAACAATTATGTTATAAGCCTGTAGAATCACTTTTATTGCCTTCTATAATATGTGATTTATATATCTTACATATTTTTATTTTGCACTGAGATCTAAATGTATTATACTTTCTTAAAACTTCTTTTTTTACAAGATGACACAGTTGTTTTTTTAGTTAAGCTATTGTCACTTTTTCACTTTCACACACTATTGTAACTACAAACTTTAAATAAGAGCATTAGTAAAGTTTTTACTTAGATATTCATGTTATTCCAAGAAAGAGACCATTTGATGATAATGATCCAACTGCCCTTCAGCTCATCTAATATGACTTCAATTCAAGAATATGCAATCTAGATGAGGAACATTCACCCGAGATTCAAATTGACCAGTAAGTAAAGCTATTAGAAAAAAGTTAAATTTCAGTTTAGGCGGTCATTTTTGTGCTGATGAAATAATTACCACTCCATAATTTTTTTTCATACCATTATCATCTGCTCTAAGATAGAGTATATGGTAAGATATAGAGACCAGCTGTGAAAGTATCTGTAATATCTGACAGAGTCTTTATACTTAAGTATAAGGGCTCTCACTTGGCCCCTTAGGGTCATTTTAGGCAATCTGGGATTTTGTAAAGGCCAACACATAGAATAAACCCTTCAGTTATTGGTGGGAATGGGGATATTTTCTTTTCTTTCAGTTTCACTGAGAAACAATTGACAAAAAACATTGCATAAATTTTGGAGAAGGAAATGGCCACTACCCCCATATTCTAGCCTGGAAAATTCCGTGGGCAGGAGTCTGGTGGGCTTCAGTCCATGGGGTTGGATGCAAAAAGTTGGACAAGGCAGAGCACACACACACACTATATATAAATTTAAAGTGTACAGAAAATGATTTGACTTATATATATTGCAAAATGATAACCATAGTAATGTTAGTCAACACCCATAGTCTCATAGAGATAACAAGCAGGAAAAAGAAAGGAGAAATGTGTTTTTTCCATGTATGAGAACTTCTAGGACTTAACTCTCTTAGCAACTTTCAAATGTACCATACAGCGGTGTTAACCATGGTTCTTATGGCATATTTTATATCTCCAGCACCTTTTCATGAAAGGTGAAAATTTTAACCTTCTTGAGAAGAACTGAATAATACCATTAGTCTGTAGATATATGTATATAGACCTTATATAAAAGCGTGATCATGGACAATTAGAAGTAATGTATTAATTTTATACTGTCATGATTGTAATAAAGCAATTGAAATAGATACTTGCTCTAAAAGAAAGCATAGGGTGCACAGTTGTGTGGGGAAAGAAATGTACCAGGTGAGGGAATATGGGATGGAAATGCAAATATTGAGGACTAACTCCAATACTCTGGCCACCTGATGCAAAGAGCTGACTCATTAGAAAAGACCCTGATGCTGGGAAAGATTGAGGGCAGGAGGAGAAGGGGATGACAGAGGATGACATGGTTGGATGGCATCATCGACTCAATGGACATGGGTTTGGGTGAACTCCAGGAGTTGGTGATGGACAGGGAGGCCTGGCGTGTTGTGGTTCATGGGGTCGCAGAGTCAGACACGGCTGAGCAACTGAACTGAACTGGTTGAGAAAAACCCAGAAAAGCTTCTGTATTTGCTCACTTCAGGAAGCTGCTGAAGTCTTATTGAGAGAAATTAGCAACAAATAAAACAAAAATGAAGTCAAAACTAATTTGTATGTGAAGCATAGTGGACAGAGTCAATCAGGAAGTCACTCAGTTTCCATCAAAGATCTCAGCCAGGGACACCTGAGGGCAAAGGGCAACAGTCTCCCCTGTGGTGAACAGACCTGGCAGCAACCCCAGCAAGTGGATCCTTGGCAGGACTGGTTGACCCAGTCCTGGAATCTGTGAAGAGAAGGTACCATCACCACCTTTACCGGAAGCCCAGAAAGCCATGTGGGAAGATAGTGGAAAAAGGAACATGTCCAAGGCTCCAGGGCTTTGAACTAAAAGCTACGGTGCAAGTTCCACTGATACAGCTCTAGGACCAAAATAAAAATAAGCTACTTTTTAATTTATTATTATTTTTATAATCATTCTGAAAGTGAAAGTGTTAGTTGCTCAGTCGTGTCCGACTCTTTGTGACCCCATGGACTGTAGCCCGCCAGGCTTCTCTGTCCATGGAACTTTTCATGCAAGAATACTGGAGTGGGTAGCCATTACCTTCTTCAGGGGACCTTCCTGAACCAGGGATGGAACCCGGGTCTCCTGCGTTGCAGGCAGATTCTTTACCAACTGGGTCAACAGGGAAGCCCATAATCTTTCTAGGATTACATTGCAGCAGGATACATAGCAAACAGCAGCAATTCTTCTGGCAATTAAAAACCTGGAACATAATTAAGTTATTGAGGATGTACAAAAATGCTGAAATTGTGAATAAGGATAAGAGACACAAACACTATATACTTTTACTAAAACTGTGTATGTACAAGTATTTTAAATCTGCCTCTTTTTGAAGGTCCTTGAATAGTAAGAGTTATGCAGATCATTCTGCCAAACTTATAATAATTATAATTTTTACAAATTAGAATTTGTATAACTTGTATAAATTCAAATTATAATAATTGCATTTGGTCAGTTCATTCAATTGTGTCCAACTCTTTGCCACCCTATGGACTACAGCACGCCAGGCTTCCCTGTCCATCACCAACCCCTGAAGCTTGCTCAGACTCATGTCCATCGAGTCAGTAAAGCCATTCGACCATCTCATCCTCTGTTGTCCCCTTCTCCTCCTGGCTTCAATCTTTCCCAGCATCAGGGTCCTTTCCAATGAGTCAGGTTTTCACATCAGGTGGCCAAAGTACTGGAGTCTCGGCTTCAACATCAGTTCTTCCAATGAATATTCAGGACTGATTTCCTTTAGGATTGACTGATTGGATCTCCTTTCAGTCCAAGGGGCTCTCAAGAGTCTTCTCCAACACCACAGTTCAAAAGCATCAATTCTTCAGTGCTCAGCGTTCTTTATGGTTCAACTCTCACATCCATACATGACCACTGGAAAAACCATAGCTTTGATTATTTGCAAATTTGTCAGCAAAGTAATGTCTATGTGTTTTAATATGCTGTCTAGGTTTCTCATAACTTTTCTTCCAAGGAGCAAGTGTCTTTAATTTCATGGCTGCAGTCACCATCTGCAGTGATTTTGGAGCCCAAGAAAATAAAGTCTGTCACTGTTTCCATTGTTTCCCCACCCATTTGTCATGAAGTGATGGGACTGTATGCCATGATCTTCATTTTTTGAAAGTTGAGTTTTAAGCCAGCTTTTCCACTCTCCTCTTTCACTTTCATCAAGTGGCTCTTTAGTTCTTCTTCACTTTCTGCCATAAAGGTGGTGTCATCTGCATATCTGAGCTTATTGATATTTCTCCCAGCAATCTTGATTCCAGCTGGTGCTTCATCCAGCCCAGCATTTCACATGATGTACTCTGCATATAAGTTAAATAAGCAGGGTGACAATATACAGCCTTGACCTACTCCTTTTCATATTTGGAACCAGTCTGTTGTTCCGTGTCCAGTTCTAACAGATGCTTCTTGACCTGCATACAGTTTTTTTCAGTAGGCAGGTCAGGTGGTCTGGTATTCCCATCTCTTGAACTTTCCACAGTTTATTATGATCCACACAGTCAAAGGCTTTGGCATAGTCAATGAAGCAGAATTAGATGTTTCTCTGGAATTCTCTTATTTTTACAATGATCAATGGATGTTGGCAATTTGATCTCTGGTTTCTCTGCCTTTTCTAAATCCAACTTTAACATCTGGAAGTTCACGGTTCACGTACATTTGAAGCCTAGCTTGGAGAATTTTGAGCACTACTTTGCTAGCATGTGAGATGAGTGCAATTGTGCGGTAGTTTGAACATTCTTTGGGACTGGAATGAAAACTGACCTTTTCCAGTCCCATGGCCACTGCTGAGTTTTCCAAATTTGCTGGCATATTGAGTGCAGCACTTTCACAGCATCATCTTTTAGGATTTGAAATAGCTCAGCTGGAATTCCATCCCCTCCTCTAGCCTAGTTCATAGTGATGCTTCCTAAGGCCCACGTGACTTCACACTCCAGGATATCTGGCTCTAGGTGAGTGATCACACCATTGTGGTTATCTGGGTCATGAAGATCCTTTTTGTATAGCTCTTCTGTGTATTCTTGCCACCTCTTCTTAATATCTTCTAATTCTATTAGGTCCATACCATTTCATTCTCCTCTTTCACTTTCATGAAGAGACTCTTTAGTTCTTCTTTGCTTTCATCCATAAGGGTGGTGTTATCTGCATATCTGAGGTTATTGACATTTCCTTTATTGTGACCATCTTTGCTTGAAATATTCCCTTGGTATCTCTAATTTTCTGGAAGAGATCTCTAGTCTTTCACATTCTTTCATTTTCCTCCATTTCCTCCATTTCATTGATCACTTAGGGATAATGTGTAATTACATTGTAACCCTATAATGTTGAAAAATGATAGTCTGATAAATAACATTTAAATTCTAGTTTCTGCTGCTGTTTATTTGCAATACACAATGCAGATTCAAATGAATAACTGCACTCTAAATGCATAGACTAATTTTAATTTTCCATACCCACATTTTTATATGTATGTGTGTGCATATATCTACAGATTAATTGTATTATTGAGCTCTGCTCTTGTTTGGCAGAATGATCTACATAACTATTAGAATTCAAGGAACTTCTTCAAAAAGAGACAGGTTTAAAATACATGTACATACACAGTTTTAGTAAAAGTATATAACCTTTGTGTCTCATCCTTATTCATAATTTCAGCATTTTTGTACATCCTCAATGAGTTAATCATGTTCAGGCTTTTAATTGCCAGAAGAATTGGTATTATTTGCTATGAATCCTGCTGCAAACCACTGGATGGAACCTATTCCTAAGTATGAACAGTATGAGATACTATCTCGGGTCTGCTTACATTTTCTTTTTTGGCATTTGGTCTGGGCATCAGTCTTACCAAAACTACATATAATTTCTTTGAGATAGAAATCCTTTAAAGAGAGATAGTCATTCCCATTTTAATAGACAAGATAGAGATTATAGTCTTTACTCCCTAAATTACCATGTGAGAAGTCTTTCAATCATCTCAACTTTTTGAAGGATTTTAAACTGGAAAAAAATCATTTAATTTTTTCACTAAAGCTGAAATTCCAGTAGTTAGGTATGTGACATCTTCCAAGGTGTTCACAAAATTGCCTGGTTTCAGGCCTGTGACATGTGTGACTATGTGGGTGCATGGAGAATCACTGATGGAAACCGAAAGGCACCGCAGATCTTGTCTCCAGATTATCACCTTGCTGGTACACCAAGCAGGATCACAGAAAGGGAAGAAACCAGAGTCGGTGCCAAAAGAAGCATCTTTTAGATTCTAAGAACTCAGAATTCTTCTGGGTTTGTGTCGATTTTAATTTATTCATCACTTTTATACTTGGTTTGTCCCTCTAGTCAAGTAAACTGAAATATATATTTTTGGCATTCTGTTCCCAAATGCCTGTACTGAAAGTTGTAACTAGCTCTCCTTTATCTCTTGGGGCTGGGGAAGGGGAGAGACGCTGTCCCTAAAGTGTCAGGATCCCCTGCGGTCCCAGAAACACTCTCTCTTGGATGAGAGTTCTTTAGTGAGTGTGAATCCCTTGGTTAACTACAGCAACAACTCCAGAACAACATTCCTGAATATGAGTTTGCTTGTCAGTAAAGTGTGAACTAAAATTCATATTCTATGGTAAGACAAAAAAAAAAAAAAACCCATAAAATTTTCTCTGACATTTAGCCTCTTCTCTCCCTTCACTGTGCATTATGTTTCTGCATTATACATTGACCAAAACTTCCACATCAGTAGAAATACCTGCTCAACCATAAAGAGCAAAATTCTAGCACCAACAAGACAATTCTTTAAAGATAACATTCCATCTTAATAGATCCAGTTTGTGTAAATTGTCAGTTACACAAATATACAACCCTCTGTCTCAAAAAACATATGTAACTGTGACTTGAATCCTAAGAGGCAAAACCATTCTTGGAGCTTTCTGAGATGCTGTTCCCAGGTCATAGTCCTCAAATTTGACTTGAATAACATTTTATATTTCTTTCTTAGATAAACTGATTACTTTTTTTTGTCAACAAAAGGAAAACTCATCTCAGGGGAGTGGAGCATGTCTCCCTGCCCCATATTTTTGGAGGGTTGTTCCTCCCTATTGAGCTCTTCCAGAAGACTCTAGTGATGTTGTTATTAACTAACTCAGGACACTGTGCACCCTCATGCAGCTGTGACTGTGATTCTGGGTCCAAGCTGGCCTCTTCCTGCTTCTACAAGAGATTCTACACCAGAGAGAGGCAAGCTTGTGCCAAGCACAGCTCAGAAAGGTCTGGTTTGGTTTTAAACGTGTGTGTGTGTGCTCATTTGTATCCAACCCTTTTGTGTAGCCAGCCAGGCTCCTCTGTCCATGGGATTTTCTAGGAAAGAATACAGGAGTCAGTTTCCATTTCCTATGTCAGGGGATCTTCCCTACCCAGGAATCGAACCTGTGTCTCTTGCATCTTCTGCATTGGCAGGGCAATTCTTTACCACTGTGCCACCTGGGAAGCCCTCATTTTAAATGTGCTTTGTATAAATATGCTTCAGAAGTAGGTCTCTGTCTGCCTTAATCTGTAAATTGAGTGTCTCCTAAGTGACATCCAACTGCTTTTTTTCTTTAATTCTAGCCTTATGATTTTTGCCCTCTGTACAGTCAAATTGTGAACTGATTTTTCCTGGGATCCTGACAGAATGTTTTTATCTATGTGAACTGTACAAGTCTGCACATTAACCCAAGAGCACTTCCTTCTTCCACTAGTTAATTCAGACTTGCATCCAATGGGATTTTCCAGGCAAGAATGAATACTGGAGTGGGTTGCCATTTCCTTCTCCAGAGGATCTTCCCCACCCAGGGATCGAACCCAGGTTGCCCGCATAGTAGGCAGACACTTTACCATCTGAGCCACCAGGGAAGTCTATTCTAAGCCCTCAGTTCAGTTCAGTCGCTCAGTCGTGTAAGACTCTTTGTGACCCCATGAATCGCAGCATGCCAGGCCTCTCTGTCCATCACAAACTCACTGAGTTTATTTAAACCCATGCCCATCGAGTCGGTGATGCCATCCAGCCATCTCATCCTCTGTCGTCCCCTTCTCCTGCCCCCAATCCCTCCCAGCATCAGGGTATTTTCCAGTGAGTCAGCTCTTCGCATCAGGTGGCCAAAGTATTGGAGTTTCAGCTTCAACATCAGTCCTTCCAATGAACACCCAGGACTGATCTCCTTTAGGATTGACTGGTTGGATCTCCTTGCAGTCCAAGGGACTCTCAAGAGTTTTCTCCAATACCACAGTTCAAAAGCATCAATTTTTCAGTGCTCAGCTTTCTTCACAGTCCAACTCTCACATCCATACATGACCACTGGAAAAACCATAGCCTTGACTAGACGGACCTTTGTTGGCAAAGTAATGTCTCTGCTTCTTAATATGCTATCTAGGTTGGTCATAACTTTCCTTCCAAGGAGCAAGCGTCTTTTAATTTCATGGCTGCAGTCGCCATCTTCAGTGATTTTGGAGCCCCCCAAAATAAAGTCTGACACTGTTTCCACTGTCTCCCCATCTATTTCCCATGAGGTGATGGGGCCAGATGCCATGATCTTAGTTTTCTGAATGTTGAGCTTTAAGCCAACTTTTTCACTCTCCTCTTTCACTTTCATCAAGAGGCTCTTTAGTTCATCTTCACTTTCTGCCATAAAGGTGGTGTCATCTGCATATCTGAGGTTATTGATATTTCTCCCGGCAATCTTGATTCCAGCTTGTGCTTCTTCCAGCCCAGCATTTCTCATGATGTACTCTGCATATAAGTTAAATAATCAGGGTGACAACATACAGCCTTGACATACTCCTTTTCCTATTTGGAACCAGTCTGTTGTTCCATGTCCAGTTCTAACTGTTGCTTCCTGACCTGCATACAGGTTTCTCAAGAGGCAGGTCAGCTGGTCTGGTATTCCCATCTCTTTCAGAATTTTCCACAGTTTATTCTGATCCACACTGTCAAAGGCTTTGGCGTAGTCAATAAAGCAGAAATAGATGTTTTTCTGGAACTCTCTTGCTTTTTTGATGACCTAACGGATATTGGCAATTTGATCTCTGGTTCCTCTGCCTTTTCTAAAACCAGCTTGAACATCTGGAAGTTCTCGGTTCACGTATTGCTGAAGCCTGGCTTGGAGAATTTTGAGCATTATCTTACTAGCATGTGAGATGAGTGCAATTGTGTGGTAGTTTGAGCATTTGGGATTGTCTTTCTTAGGGATTGGAATGAAAACAGACCTTTTCCAGTCCTGTGGCCACTGCTGAGTCTTCCACATTTGCTGGCATATTGAGTGCAGCACTTTCACAGCATCATCTTTTAGGATTTGAAATAGCTCAACTTGAATTCCATCACATCCACTAGCTTTGTTCATAGTGATGCTCTCTAAGGCCTACTTGACTTCACATTCCAGGATGTCTGTCTCTAGGTGAGTGATCACACCATTGTGATTGTCCGGGTCATGAAGATCTTTTTTGTACAGTTCTTCTGTGTATTTTTGCCACCTCTTCCTAATATCTTCTGCTTCTGTTAGGTCCATACCATTTCTGTCCTTTATTGAGCCCATTTTTGCATGAAATATTCCCTTGGTATCACTAATTTTCTTGAAGAGATCTCTAGTCTTTCCCATTCTGTTGTTTTCCTCTACTTCTTTGCATTGATCACTGAGGAAGGCTTTCTTATCTCTCCTTGCTATTCTTGGGAACTCTGCATTCAAATGGGAATATCTTTCCTTTTCTCCTTTGCTTTTCGCTTCTCTTCTTTTCACAGCTATTTGTAAGGCCTCCTCATATAACCATTTTGCCTTTTTGCATTTCTTCTCCATGGGGATGGTCTTGATCCCTGTCTCCTGTACAATGTCACGAACCTCTGTCCATAGTTCATCAGGCTCTCTATCAGACCTAGTCCCTTAAATCTATTTCTCACTTCCACTGTATAGTCATAAGGGATTTGATTTAGGTCATACCTGAATGGTCTAGTGGTTATCCCTACTTTCTTCAGTTTAAGTCTGAATTTGGCAATAAGGAGTTCATGATCTGAGCCACAGTCAACTCCCAGTCTTGTTTTTGCTGACTGTATAGAGCTCTCCATCTTTGGCTGCAAAGAATATAATCAATGTCATTTTGGTGTTGACCATCTGGTGATGTCCATATGTAGAGTCTTGTCTTGTGTTGTTGGAAGAGGGTGTTTGCTATGACCAGTGCGTTCTCTTGGCAAAACTCTATTAGCCTTTGCCCTGCTTCATTCCGTACTCCAAGGCCAAATTTGCCTGTTACTCCAGGTGTTTCTTGACTTCCTACTTTCGCATTCCAGAAATATAAAAGATTCTAAACTCTAGGATTAACTAAAACATTTCAGTCACTTCTATCAGCTGTTCATGAATCACAATTATATTATCCTATGCCAGTGGACTTGCCCTTCAAGCAAATGCCTGACATTTTTCACAAGTGTTTACTTCCCTGTAGTCTTCAGAGTACCAGACTGATCAGGTTTGCATGAGTACATTGATCTGGATTAAAATTTCTCTCTCAAATGACCTCACAAATATTATTTTCCATTTTAATAAAAATACAGCAAATGGCTTTAATAGTACTAATTGTTTTAGTTTGTATCTATTATACTTACCTTAGCAGTGTTCTATAATCCAATTTCACTCTCCAAATTGTTTGTGCCACAAATTATTATTGAAATTCCTAGTGAAGGAAATAAAATGTTTTTACCTGTTTAAAATTTTATCCATCATTCCTTTTCTCCAACTAAACATACATTTTAAAATGTGTACTTTATAATATATAATTATAATTTAAAGAGATAGATGACTTTTAAGAAATAAATATATCATATTATGGTAGAGCAAATTATGTTTTGCTCTAATAAAACAGAAAATTTAATTTTCTGTTCTTCCCTTGGTCATCTGAAGTCCTCAAGCATGATGCACTGTAGCACTTGCTGAATTTACACAGAATTGTCCTCCCCAAAGGTTTTCTGGGGTCACTCCTTCACATACTTTTCAACGAGGTGTTCCCTCACAATTACTATGAGTCTATTTTAAATTGAAACTTTATTTCTCAATTATCCTCTTTATTTTTCCTATGTTTTAAATTTGTTCCAATTGTCATACATGACAGTGATGTATGTTTCATTTATTTATTAACCTGTCACTAAAAGTGTAGCCCATGGAAAATATTCCATAAGGTATGAAAATATAAATCATTCTCTTTAGCAACAGCATATCACTAGAAATTTTTACATATCCCTAAACAAAACAGCCTGTGAGAAAGTTATTTCCAATGACTTTTGTGGATGAAGATGCTCAAGTGATCAAATACTGACCAACAGAACATAAAGTCAAGACAGAACTCCTAAGAAGTCTCTTTTAGACAGGGTAGGATCAGTTTTGCTCTTTATTTTCTACTTTATCTTGCCGGAAATGAGTGTTCAGTGCTGGCAATGGAACAACGAATTTGTAGCCATTAGATGATAATTATGAGGACTAAACCACATGCTAAGAAAGTTTGGGAAGAAATATTGAATCTAAAACACTGATGAGATTGCCACTAGATTTCCTGTTTCTGGACTCCCTGGTTATGTGAAAATAACAGGCCCTCACCTGATCAAGGTATTGTTATTTGGGTTCTCTATTGTTGTTCAGCTGCCTAAGTTGTATCTGACTCTTTTCAACTCCATGGACAACAGTACAGCAGGCTCCTCTGTCCTCCACTATCTCTCGGAGTTTGCTCAAATTCATGTCCACTGAGTCAGTGATGCTATCTAACCATCTCATCCTCTGCCAACCTCTTCTTCTTTTGCCTTCAATGTTTCCTAGCACCAGGATCTTTTCTAATGAGTCAGCTCTCTGTGGCTCTCTACATCAGGAGGCCAAGGCTTTGGAGCTTCAGCTTCAGCATCAGTCCTTCCAGTGAATATTCAAGGTTGATTTCCTTTATGATTGACAGATTGGATCCCCTTGCAGTCCAAAGGATTCTCAACAGTCTTCTCCAATCCCACAATTCAAAAGCATCAGTTCTTTGGCACTCAGCCTTCTTTATTGTCCAACTCTCATATCTGTATATGAATAAAGAATCTGCCTGCAATGCAGGAGACCTGAGTTCGATCCCTGGGTTGGAAAGATCCCTTGGAGGAAGACATGGCAACCCACTCAAGTATTCTTGCTTGGAGAATTCCTAAGGACAGAGGAGACTGGTGGGCTGCAGTCCGTGGGGTCAGAAAGAGTTGGACACAACTGAGAGACTAAGTACCCGAGCACTGGAGAATCCGTAGCTTTGACTATATGGACCTTTGTAGGGAAAATGATGTCTCTTACAAAGTGTAATCACTTGTGTGCTCAGTCACTCAGTTTAACTCTTTGTGACCCCAGGGACTGTAACCTACCATGGAATTTTCCAGGCTAGAATACTGGAGCAAGTTGCTATTTCCTCTTCCAGGGTATCTTCCTGGCCCAGGGATCAAACTTGCATCTCTTTGTGTCTCCTAGCATTGACAGGCAGGTTCTTTATCACTGTACCACCTGGGAAACCTTTCAGTTCTCTATTATAGGTGGTCAAAAACAAATCCTGGCCAATGCAAACCTAAAAATATCTCATAAAGTTCTACCTTATTTCTGCATTTCAAATGTCCCTCTTCCTGAGAGTTGCACTCTAGAATTATAATTTAGGCATCAAGCTTACATATAAAATATATCTCACAGTAGTATGGGTTTTATTTTAGGATAAGTTTTTAACAGATCTGTAGGAAAATTGTATAAGTTCCTGAAAAGAGCAAGACACAAAGATTAGAATTTGAACTTGCTAGTGAGTAGTATGGGACTTCAGGATGATCGTATAATCATTCTAGGTCTCAGTCTCCTCTTTTTGATTATGAGATTGAATTTAAAATCCTCTGAAATCTCTTCTGCTTGTAATACTGCTAGGCTGTTTCTGGGGTGTGACATGGATGATTACTGTAAAGGTCTACATTAACAGAAATGCTTCAGTCAAATTAGCTCAGAGTAGCCAACTTTAGGGTTTCCGAGGTGGTGCTAGAGTTAAAGAACCTGCCTGCCACTGCTGGAGAAATAAGAGATGTGGGTTTAATCTGTGGATTAGGAAGATCCCCTGGAGGAGGACATGGCAACCCACTCCAGTATTCTTTCCTGGAGAATCCTATGAACAGAGGAGCTTGGCGGCTACAGTCCATAGGGTCAAAAAGAGTCAGACAGGACTGAAGTCTTTTAGCACACATGCACTGCCAACTTTAGATTAGATGATTAAGACTACCCCTTTGCCCCACAAAACACAGTGTGAAGGCTGTGGGTCAGATATTTAATATGCTTTATTCACCAAATTAGAAAGCTATTGTGACACTCTCTAATGACACCTGCTGTCTTTTATTGATGATTTTCTAAACTATTCCTGGCAGATTAGACTCTATTTGCTACATCTATTTCTAGTACATGGTCAGACTGACCTGGAGAAATGTCTTTGTTGATGAGAGTGGAAGATTGATGGGGCAGTATTTGCCAAATTGAAGCAGAACTGAGAAAATATAATTAGAAACATTTTATAAAGCAAAGGCTCTGAATCACTCTAGAAGTTGCCTTTCTATCTGTATACCATTCTAGAACATTCATGCCATTGCCTTATGAGGGGGCAATTGCCTTGCTGAAAAGTGTACTTCAAAGGGCAAGTGGATCCATCTCTTTTTCTCCATCCTAAACCCCTAGGACACTGGCACAGAGTAGACCCTCAATAAATAGTGTTTTAATTGAACTTAACAAAAATGGCTTAGTTCTTAGCATTGGCTCTTTAGAAGAAAACTGGCTGTATTTGGAGTATATAATTTCCAAATTTAAAAGCTAACAACCCATTTATATTGCTAAGCAGAAAGTCTGTCTTCCTATGAAACATAAAATATATGTTTTAAGAATATATCAAATATGTTTTCTGATTTTTGCTCAAGTTACCATGACCTGGTGTGAATTCAGTGTCATAACAAATTTTAAGATGCATAAATATTAAATGCATAAATTGTACTTTCTTCTTTTGCTAAGTTTTCACAGACAAGTGGCCCTAGTAGTAAAGAGCCTGACTGCCAATCCAGGAGACATAAGAGACCTGAGTTTGATCCCTGGGTTGGGAAGATCTCCTGGAGGTGGGCATGGCAACCCACCCCAGCATTCTTGAATGGAGAATCCCATGGACAGAGGAGCCTGGAGGGTACAGTCCATGGGGTCACTAAGAGTCAAGTATGACCGAGAGAGTGACACTATCACTTTGACACATCAAGGATTCGGCTCAGACACATGCGCTTGAATAGGAGAGTATGAGGAAGACCTGGATCAGGCTTCCCAGTGTCTGTCAAAGGAGGGGCAGCATTGCTATCAGGCTGCTGGCTGCTGATAATTTATCAGGAAGGAAGTAAACATAATGAAGGTATATTGCTGAGATGCAATACAGTTTTACCACTACAGTGAGCAAAGAGGGCGGAGAAGTAAGATACAGATTGCAAGGCTTTCTCTCAAATTCAGTTCAGTTCAGTCGCTCAGTCGTGTCCAACTCTTTGCGACCCCATGGACCGCAGCACAGCAGGCCTCCCTGGCCATCACCAACTCCTGGAGTCTACCCAAACTCATGTCCATTGAGTCAGTGATGCCATCCAAACATCTCATCCTCTCTTGTCCCCTTCTCCTCCTGCCTTCAATCTTGCCCAGCATCAGGGTCTTTTCAAATGAGTCAGCTCTTCGAATCAGGTGGCCAAAGTATTGGAGTTTCAGCTTCAACAACAGTCCTTCCAATGAATATTCAGGACTTATTTCCTTTAGGATGGACTGCTTGGATCTCTTTGCAGTTCAAGGGACTCTCAAAAGTCTTCTCCAACACCACAGTTCAAAAGCATCAATTCTTTGGTGCTCAGCTTTCTTTTTTTTTTTCAGCTTTCTTTATAGTCCAACTCTCACATCTGTACATGATTACTGGATAAACCATAGCCTTGACTATAGGGACCTCTGTTGGCAAAGCAACATCTCTGCTTTTTAATATGCTGTCTAGGTTGGTCATAACTTTCCTTCCAAGGAGTAAGCATCTTTTAATTTCATGGCTGCAGTCACCATCTGCAGTGATTTTGGAGCCCAGGAAAATAAAGTCTGACACTGTTTTCACTGTTTCTCCATCTATTTGCCATGAAATGATGGGATCGGATGCCATGATCTTTGTTTTCTGAATGTTGAGCTCTCTCAAGTTAGGCATTGATTATAAAAAAATTCACATAGTGAAACAATGCTGCCTTGTATTGAAATTTAGTGAAATAAACATAAAAGGAAACTACTATATGCTGCATTCTCCCATCATTATAGGGGATATCAACTGCTATTGAAATATAATTTGATATTAATTTTAGATGATCCAGACTTAAGTTATTTGTTTCTATAGTGGAAGGGAACTAAATTTGCTAATCTTTTGTACTTAAAAATTTTTATCTCTAGGAATTCCATTATTAATAGCAGGTGTTTCATGATAAAGTGCACCAAACTTTTTTTTTAAAATCTCATGTTTGAAATTAAAAATGGTAACATACCTACAAATGTATATGAAGCACATAACAAATTTTGTATGTTGGAACTACTGATAACAGGAAAGGAGGGAAATACATCCATTTTGATGGGTCATTTTGGGGTCTAGAAGGTGGAAGATTGAGACTGGGTAACAAGAGAAATATGGATGTCTCAACTCTTTGGTGGAAATTTCTCCAATAGCATCATTGTCTCCTGACGATAGGGGTCACCCCCCTACTTATTCTGGCCCCATCCATCCCTCCAATTTCCTCTCCCACCTTCTCTCTCTCCAGCCAGCCTGGCTTTCTTGGTGCTCTTGGATATCACACTTTCACCTTAAAGTGTTTTCATCTTTGTTGTCTGGTGAGAATGGTATTGAGTCACTTATCTTCATAACTTACTGCCCTGTGTAATCCCAGTTGATCGTCAAATATCACCTTGTTATTAAAGGTTTCACCTACAACCGTATGTCAAGGAGCACTTTATGTCTCTCACTTTATATCTCCTGGTTTGATTTTGCTATCCTATCAATGTCACATGCATGCCTGCTAAGTCGCTTCAATCACGTCTGATGATTCTAGTCTGATTTGTGGCTCTATGGATCAGGCTCCTCTGTCCATGGGAATCTCCAGGCAAGAATACTGGAGTGGGCTGCCTTTTCCTTCTCCAAGGGGTCTTGTCCACCCAGGGATCGAACCAACATCTCTTACATCTCCCAAATTGGTAGGCAGGTTCTTTACCACTAGTGCCACCTGGGAAGCCAATCAATGTCTTATATTATGTACTAATTTATTTCTGACTATTTTTTCCTGTAGAATATAAGCTCCACTGCATATCCACAACACCTAGAATAGTCCCTGATGAGTAGCAGCTGCTCTCATAATTACACTTGGATAAATAAATGAGTGTAGCTTCAATGGCAGTCTACTCAAACATGCTGCAGTTCTGAGATAAGCCACTTTTTAGACTTAATAGCCAAGGTGCTAGCTGACTCTCTTAAGATCTTTAAAAATGAAATATTCTGCTTAGATAGTTTTCTCCCACTTCAATGTGTCCTTTGATCATCTCTACTTTTGGAATTGGGTCCAATTTAATGAAGAGCTCAGACTCCAGGTGTTGTCCTATAAGACATGCTGAAGTTCACCTATGTTAATAGAGGTTTTAGGCTGCAATGAAAAGAATACGCCATCTTTTTCTTTTCTAAATTTAGATCAACTTTATTTTCAAAACTGTTTCTCACTGTTAGCTTCCACTGATAGATAACTCTCTTGCCTGCAGACACTAACAATCTACTACAGGGTTTCTACTCAAATGTTACATCTCTTGCTGTATTTTCCAAATATTGAACAGGTTCTTTCCCTGGTATGTGGGGTGTTTGGGGACATGGATTAAGGAAGAAAGTTTTATGGGTTTGCGCTGAATGGCTTTTGGCAATCTATTACCCTATCTCTAGTCTTCCATACCATCTTGTGTGAGTTTTTTTTGTTTGTTTTCCCCTTGATAACTAGAATATTAGAACTAACAGTTGACATTGACTTTAAGGTACTTTAGAGATCTGTGTATCAAAGGATGGAGAAAAGAAAATTTTGAATAATGGAACCATGAATGTGATTCCTGATTCTCCTACTAGACAAGAGAATTTTAAGAAAACAATTTAGTGTCCCTGAAATGGTTTTCTTCATCTGAGGAATTCTAGTCACACCATTATTTTATAGGAAATTTGCAATAATTATGTGGTATAATATATACAAAATACCTGGAACATAGCTGATACCCAATAACTGTTGCCTATTAATTGAGTATTAGCCTAAATAGTAAGGTTAGCAAGTGCTGTGAAAATGAAGAGAAAAGAAGATGCAAAAAAGCAAGAATGATAGAAAAAGAAAGAAGAAAAAGAAAAGATCCCAAAATAAAAGAAAAGGAGAAGGCAAATTTACATACACAGAAGACAGCCATGAGCAGGAGAATGGGATCAGGAAGCCACTGAATTATCTATGTTACAAAGTATATTAAAACTCTTGCATTCTCCAACTCAAGAATTAAAATATTCTATGTGATATTATTAGCAACTTTTAGTGGATTAGAGCATATAGGGACATTATTGCTAGGCACATAATTAAATTCACAGATTCAGTTTTAGAAATCATTGAACACATGATCATGAGTCAGTCATTATTATGGATTATTATCAATTATTGCTGTGGATATGTCTGGTGATGAAAGTAAAATCTGATACTGCAAAAAAACAGCATTGCATAAGAACCTTGAATGTTAGACCCATGAATCAAGGGAAATTGGACATGGTCAAGCAGGAGATGATAAGCGTAAACACTGACATCTTAGGAATCAGTGAACTAAAATGGACAGGAATTGGCGAATTTAATTCAGATGACCCTTATATCTACTACTGTGAGCAAGGATCCTATAGAATTGGAGTAGCCCTTATAATCAACAAAAGGGTCCAAAATGCAGTACTTGAGTGCAACCTCAAAAATGACAGAAATGATCTGGGTTCATTTCCAAGGCAAACCATTCAATATCACAGTTATTCAAGTCTATGTCCCTATCACCAATGCCGAAGAAGCTGAAGTTGATGAGTTCTGTGAAGACCTAGAAGACCTCAAAGACCTAAAACTAACACCCAAAAAGATGTTCTATTCGTCACTGAAGATTGGAATGTAAAAGTAGGAAGTCAGGAGATACCTGGAGTAACAGGCAAGTTTGGCCTTGGAGAACAAAATGAAGCAGGGCAAAGCCTAACTAAATTCTTCCAAGAGAATGCATAGACAATACCCTGGTCATAGAAAATACCCTTTTTCAACAACACAAGAGACAACTTTACATATGAACATCACCAAATGGTCAACACTGAAATCAAATTAATTGCATTCTTTGTAGTTGAAGATGGAGAAGCTGTATACAGTCAGCAAAAACAAGACCCGGAGATGACTGTGGCTCAAATCATCAGCTTCTTGTAGCAAAATGCAGTCTTAAACTAAAGAAAGCAGGGAAAACCACTGGGCCAGCTGGATGTGACTTAAATCAAATCCCCTATGAATATGCAGTGGAGGCAGTGCATAGATTCAAGGGATTAAATCTAGTAAGCAGAGTGCCTGAACTACGGACAGAGGTCTGTATTGTTGTACAGGAGACAGCAAACAAAGTAAAAGTAAAAGTAAAAGTAAAGCAAGAAGGCAAAGGGGCTAGCTGAGGAGGCTTTACAAATAAGTAAAGAAAGAAGTGAAAAGCAAGGGAGAAAGGAAAAGGCATATTCAGCTAAATGCAGAGTTCCAAACAACAGCATAGAGACAAGCAGGGCTTCTTCAATGAACAGTGCATAAAACTAGAAGAAAAAACTGAAGGGGAAAAACTTGAGATCTCTTCAGGAAAATTGGAGATGTCAAGGGAATATTTCACCAAAAGATGGGCACAATAAAGTACAGAAACTGTGGAGGCCTAGGAGATGCTGAAGAGATCAAGAAGAGACTGAAAGAATACACAGAACTGTGCAAAAAGATCTTAATGAGCTGGACTACTATGATGGTGTTGTCAGTCACCCAGACCCAGATGTTCTGGAGTGTGAGGGCAAGTGGGCCTTAGGAAGCACTGCTGTTAATAAAGCTAGTGGATGTGATGGAATTTCAGTAGAACTATTCAAAACCCTAAAGGATGATGCCATCAAGGTGTTGCATTCCATATGTCAGCAAATCTGAAAGACCCAGTAGTGGCCACAGTACTGGAAAAGGTCAATCTTTATCCCAATTCCCAGGAAGGTTAGTACTAAAGAATGTGCCAACCATTGGACAATCGCACTCATCTCCCCTGCTAGTAAGGTCATGCTTAAAATCTTGCATGCTAGGCTTCAGCATTAGGCAAACCTAGAACTTCCAGATGTCCAAGCTGGGTTTAGAAAAGGAGAAGGAACCAGAGATCAAATTGCCAACATTCGCTGGATCATAGAGAAAATGAATTCCAAAAAAACATCTACTGCTCTTTCATCAGCTATGCTAAAGCCTTTGACGGTGTGACTCATAATAAACTGTGGAAAACTCTTAAAGATATGGGAATACCAGACTATTCCCTGGCTCCTGAGAAACCTGTATGCAGGTTGAGAAGCAATAGTTAGAATCCTGTGTGGGACAACCAACAACCTTGGTTCAAGATTGAGAAAGGAGTATGACAGGGCTGTCTGCTGTCACCCTGTTTGTTTAACCTATATGCTGAGTATATCATGAGAAATGCTGAGCTGGATGAGTTACAAGCCAGAATCAAGATAGGCAGAGAAACATCAACTACCTCAGCTATGTGGATGATACCACTCTAATGGCAGAAAATGAAGACGAACTAAAGAGCCTCTTTATATTAAATAAACTAAGAACATGGTATCTGGCCCCATTACTTCATGGCAAATGGAAGAGGAAAAAGTGAAAGTAGTGACAGATTTCCTCTTCTTGGGCTCTAAAATCACAGTGGATGGTGACTGTAGCCATGAAATCACAAAATGATTGCTTCTTGGCAGGAAAACTCTGACAAACCTAGACAGTGTGCTGAAAAGCTCTGCTTTTCAGAGACACTGCTCTGCTGACAAGGGTCTATGTAGTCAAGGCTATGGTCTTCCTAGTGGTCATGTACAGTTGTGAGAGCTGGGCCATAAAGAAGGGAGAACACCAAAGAACTGATGGCTTTGAACTGTGGTGCTGGAGAAGACTCCTGAGGGTCCCTTGGACAGCAAGGAGATCAAATCAGTCAATATTAAGGGAAATCAAACCTGAACACTTGCTGGAACTAAAGAGCCTCTTGGTGAGGTGAAGGAGGAGAGTGAAAGAGTTGGCTTCAGTCTAAATATTAAATAAACTAAGAACATGGTATCCGGCCCCATTACTTCATGGTAATGGTCTTCCCAGTGGTCATATACAGTTGTGAGAGCTGGACCATAAAGAAGGCAGAATGCCAAAGAACTGACGCCTTTGAACTGTGGTGCTGGAGAAGACTCCTGAGGGTCCCTTGGACAGCAAGGAGATCAAACTAGTCAATCTTAAGGGAAATCAAACCTGAATACTAGCTGGGAGGACCGATGCTAAAGCTGAAGTGACAGTATTTTGGTCATATGATACGAACAACCAATTTATTGGAAAAGTCCCTGATGCTGGGAAAGGTTGAGGACAGAAGGAGAAGAGGGCATCAGAGGATAAAAATGGCTGGATGACATCATCGATGAAATGGACATGAGCCTGGGCAAACTTTGGGAGATGGTGAGGGACAGGAAGGCCTGGTGTGCTGCAGCCCATGGGGTTGCAAAGAGTTGGACATGACTGGATGACTGAACAAAAACAACAATAAATTATGATGAAGTACTTTTATAATTATTATGAATCAATCTATACTTGAGATGATATGAATAATCATAATACTAGGAAAATAATGACTCCCTTCCTTCCTCTTTTAAAGGAAGAAAATGTCATTCTATTAAAGGTTTAGTAATTAAGTAAACAGTTAACCTAAGAAAATTTGTAGAAAAATATATTAACAAACACAATGTTTTTATAAAAGCAAACAACAAAAATCACATGATAGGGTTTTAATTTGTTGGAACTTTGTGTTAGTCTTCTTGAAATTGTTCATTGACCCCTGGTTACATTTCCCACTACTTTCATTTCTATTTCCTCTCATTACACATTAAGTTATTACTTTGAACTTCTTTCTAGTACCTTGATAGATCATTCTCATTTGCATCAGTGTATGGGAATGTTCTGGGATCATATCTTAAACACATTCTCCAGGAAGCTTTTCTTGACCTCTGGAGCTTGGGTTATGTGCCTTCCATACCCAGTCTCATAGAACCAACCTTCAGGACTTCCTTAACCAAAAATTTAGGATATTGTAATTGCTTATTTAGTACACCCTTTACACCCTCAAAGACAGCAAACTCTAGAAGGCCAAGGACCATAGCTGTGCTATTCACAGGTAAAACACCTGTATCTGGCTCAACAAATATAATATGAATTTGGGTATGTGTGTGCTCAGTCACCCAGTCATGTCTGACTCTTTGTAGCCCTGTGGACTGTAGCCTGCCAGGCTCCTCTGCCCATGGGATTTTCCAGGCAAGAGTACTGGAGTGGGTTGCCATTGCCTACTGTACTGGATCTTCTCGACCCAGGGATTGAACTTGCATCTCTTGTGTCTCCTGCATTGGCAGCAAGATTCTTTATCACCAGTGCCACCTTGAAAGCCTTAAATTGGGGACAAAAGGGAAATAGACACATAAGTTTATAGGGTGACAAATTCTAGTATATACACACAGTAGTTTAAAAATTTGGAAAATTGTTTTTGATAATGTGGTAAAAATTTTTTATCATTTCAGCTTGAATTTTCACAAAGTTCAGGAAATTTTTCTTAGGGTAATATATACAACTGGTGTTTGTAGTACAATTATATAATCATAAAAGCATAATCTTTCTTCTTTTCATAAGTACCTCTTATTAGTTGGTAGGGGAAGCACAGTTCTTGCTTATGTAACGAAAGTGATGAAACTTGAAATGAATTATCAGGATAAATGGCAACTGAATACAGCAAATACATGTCCAGACATATTTGTATACACACATTTATGCTGCCAAGTAGAATGAAATGCATTTCTTAAGAAACAGCTAAATGACTTTATGAATTCAGAGAACAGGATGATCAGTTCTCGCTGGAAAGAACAGAATAGATGCATCTTCATGGAATGTGTGGCATTTAGTTTTAGCCTTAAATAGGAGTGATGACGGAACAATAGGTGACTAGTCTGTGAAAAATGTAGCTAAAATAGAGATTATGATGGTGGGAAAAGGGGGAAGGTTAAAGATGTATTTGGGAATTTTGAAAGATGCAGGGGTCATGCAGAAATATGACAAACCATAAGTACACATTTGATTTGAAACAGGGACAGTTCTGAAGAGTAAGGATTTTGCATCCCATAAGAATATTTGAGGGCTTCCCTAGTGGTTCAATGGTAAGGAATCTGCCTGCCAAAGCAAGAGGCACAAGTTTGATAACTTGGCAGGGAAGATTCCCTAGAGAAGGAAATGGCAACCCACTCCAGTATTCTTACCTGGAAAATCCCATGGACAGAGGAGCCTGGCGGGCTACAGTCCATGGTGTCGCAAAAGAGTCAGACACAACTCTGACTAAATGACAACAAAAGACCATTTGAACAGAGAAGGGATGTGATTAGAGATTTCTTAGTGAGAGTTTTTCTTTGGAGAAATTTTGTTTTTAAGGCAGGAAAGGAAGTAGAAACTACAAGATATTTAAACTAGTGCTTCTGATAAATACCTACAGCTTGCTGTAAAAAGCATGGCGAAGGGGTTAAAATCTCAATGAGAACAATATCAAATACATCATTATATAAACCACATTAGGGATGGATCATGTACCATGTAAATGGAAAAAACAGGGTTTACTCTAATCTTAGAGAAATTTTCTCATCTATAATTTTCCTCTCTGACTCCCATCATCCATATCAATTTGCTTACTTGTTCAATTCCCATTTACATGTAAAGCAGTTATTGAATTGTTAACCTGTACCACCATGAGAAACAAGTTTCTCGGTTTGAGTACAGTGTTTACGTACAGTTCCTTTAGTCTTTAGCCTGACAGTTTCCAGTCAGTGCACCATTTTCCAAAGTTATAAGTACATTTTACTGGCTACAAAGAATGCTAGAATTAACATCTGTCTTCAGGTTTTGGTATGAACATACATATTCAAAGGAAATGAGACACTTACAGAAATGGTAAAGGCTTAACCATCCTGGGATGAGATATGAAGAAACAAGGTAATTTATTGGTTTGGATTAGATTTTGGTTGCAAGAGAATAGTTCTGTAAATCAAACACAAATTATTATCATTATTATTTTTTCTCATGGCAGATCCTGGAGATGTTGGTCCCAGGGCTGGTGTGCTCTGTGGAACCAAGCATCTTCTTTCTTATTAATCAGACATTCAGACCTCTTTTGTTAAGTGACCATAGATGCCCCAAAAGCTGCTTCAACTCCAACCTTCATGTTGTCATTCTAGCTAGCAAGAAGAAGGAAAGAAAATTAGAAGAAAGTTACTTTTTATGAAAATCCACAGAATCGGCACCTGTCGTCTTCATGGATATCTCAGAGGCCAAAACCTAGTCATGTGGACACACTCAGCTCCAAGGTACCTGGTGATATTATTGTGCTCTTGTCATCCATATGTCTGCTTAAAGTTTGGTGAGTATAGCACTGCTAAAGAGGAAAGAACATTTTTCTTCTTTTTTGATGTCTACAACATAAATAAGTTAGCTCAAGTGTATCAATAAATGTGTTCACAAAGAGAATTTAGGAAGAGAACCTCCCACGATGGTTTTTATGAGTCACAGAATGCAATAATGAGATATCAGTTGTCAGTCCATAACTGAGCTCTTCCAGGGTGCTTCTTGAGACAGAAATTACCTTCTGTCTCTTGTATGCTATTGCTATTTTTTCTGACAAAGGCAAACCTAGTCCTACATGATATAGAGAAAAAATCACCTGTTTCTTTCACAATACCTTCATTCAAATTGTTGCCACAATAGAGAGACTTGTTTTGAAAGTTTTCAAAAGTAAAACTAGGACTAATAGGTGAATTCACAAAACAAACAGATTTCAATTCATAGATTGCTTACCAAATTTCTACTATGTACCAGACAGTGTGCTAGGACAACAAGAGTGCAGTTTGAGCTGATCTTAACATGGCCCGGCCTTCCTGAAATTTTCTGTCTACTTAGAGGTAAATATTTTAATAAGGTAATTTTACAAAAAAAAAAAAAAAAATATATGTATAATTTTGGAAAGTGATACCAAAGAAAGGAAGAGAAAGAACTTTTGGACAAACTTGCCCATATAATGAAAGCATCACTACTTACTGTTGCTTTTTTTTTTTTTTAGACACTAAGTAGATCACAGCTTTGGAACATGGTGGCAAAAATCTGTGTGTGGAAAAGAGACCTTGTGAAATTAAAGGTCCCACACAAATCATGCATAGATCCTATGATATGAAATCTTACAGAAATTATGCTATAAATTCTAAGGGTGTTTAAAAAATATATTCTAAATTTCTAAAAGCTCTGTTTCACATGCTACCATATATTATATGAAATGAGCCTTCGATAGGTTTCATGGTGTTAAAAGGATCATATTTAATTCCAAATGCATCCTTCAGCCTGCTCAGGAATTATGATGTCATTTATTATCTTCTTCCATGAGGTTTGGCAAAGTTGTGGCATATATTAACTGCTTGACAATTATGTGTTGCTGAGTAACTCATTTGGTCTCAAGCTGATGCTCAATTAAACTTCCAGGAAGACAGATAATTCCAAAAAAAGGTATTAGTTCCTGGTTT
Source organism: Cervus elaphus (assembly GCF_910594005.1). Taxonomy (NCBI): domain Eukaryota; kingdom Metazoa; phylum Chordata; class Mammalia; order Artiodactyla; family Cervidae; genus Cervus; species Cervus elaphus. The sequence continues at coordinate 3,721,561 of NC_057831.1, read as the reverse complement.
GTGATGTAAACACTTTGGGGAATTTAAATAATTTTAAGAAAGCAATATAACAGTCTGATATGGTAATTGCCTTATTAATCCTGGAAGGTTCCTCATTTTACTGAAAATAGCACAGAGCCTCACAAACATCTAATGTGAATTTTAAAAAAGCATTCTTCTGCAACAGTAGAATGGGGATATATACTGATTTCTTCTTAATTCTGAAGTTAGTGTGTTTGCTCTCCTTAAGTAATCTAATTATTCCACATTGTGAAGCTATTTGAAATTTAGGTTGGCAGTCAAAAGTAGCATAAAAGTGATCTCTAGTTTTATTTTCAGAAGAAATGTTCATCTTCAAATGTGTTTCTGTAGCATTTTATCACTCTCTCCAAGTAAAACTGTTTCCAATTTTCATTAACTACTAAATTAAAAAATGGTGACAATATGATTAGATGACTTATGAAAGAAGTTCTAATGCTTAAAAAATTAAATGACAAAATCATATTAAAGTTTTGAGAGCATCTGATAGTATAGATACTTCTGAAAGCAAAGCACAATCCACATTAAAAATATCCCAGTCTTGAGAGTTCAAGATGGCAGTGTTGAAGCTGAACTCACCTCCTCTCATGGATGCAACAAATCTACAATGGTATATGGAATAATTCACGCAGAAAGGGACCTGAAAACTGAATGAACAAGGCATCCACAACAAAAGGGGGAAAGTATAGCATTAAGTTGGGTAGAAGAGGCAGAGAGACATTCTTGCCAAGAAAAATGCAACAGCCCAATCAGTGAACCACAACTGAGTGGGATCACCAAGGGTTAGATCTTTCTCCTAACCACCAAAATATTCAGGCTCCACATCAGGAATCCCAACCCCTAATCCTGTATGGGAAGGGCCAGCCCCCAAGACACCTGAGCCAGAACTACCTTTGAGTGTTTGTCTCCTGCAAAGGCTTGGGTTATCAGTGGCCTGCCGGGGGGACAGGGACTCTGGCTGCAGCAGACCTGGGTCACACAGCGTTACCCAACATAGAGCTGCAAAGCAGACAACCCACAAACTGTGGAACAATTATACTAAAGAAATCTCACACTGTTAAGAAAGCTCTAGGACCCACAACAGATTTCCCAACCTGGGGATCCAATAAAGGGACTGAGAACCCCCAGGAAATTTGACTTAGGGCGCCAGTGGGATTTGACTGCAGATCTTTCACAGGACTGGGGAAACAGACTCTTGGTGAGCACAAACAAAACCTTGCATGTACCAGGAGCCAGGAGAAAGGAGCAGTGTCCCCACAAGAGACTGAGTCAAACTTGCCTGTGAGTGTCCACGAGTCTCCTGTGGAGGTATGGGTCAACAGTTCAGCCTCAGGCCAAACAAGAAGGAGGGAACACAGCCCCACCCATCAAAAAAAAAATTGGACTAAATATTTACTGAGTATGCCCCCCCCCCTTCAGAGTAAGACCCAGTTTCCCCAACAGTCTCTCCCATCAGGAAGTTTCCAGAAGCCTCTTATCCTTATTCATCAGACGGCAGACAGAATGAAAACACCAATCACAGAAAACTAACCAGTCTGACCACACGGACCACAGCCTTGTCTATCTTAATGAAACTATGAGCCATGCCATGTAGGGCCACCCAAGATGGACGGGTCATAGTAGAGAGTTCTGACAAAACGTGGTCCACTGGAGAAAGGAATGGCAAACCGCTTCAGTATTCTTCACTTGAGAACCCCATGAATAGCATAAAAAGGCAAAAAGATATGACACTGAAAGATGAACTCCCCAGGTCGGTAGCTGCCCAATATGCTACTGGAGAGGAGTGGAGAAATAAATCCAGAAAGAATGAAGAGACAGAGCCAAAGTGAAAACAACACTCAACTGTGGATGTGACTGAGATGGAAGTAAAGCCCAATGCTGAAAAGAACAAATTGCATAGGAACCTAGTCCATGAATCAAGGTATATTGGAAGTGGTCAAACAGAAGATGGCAAGAGCAAACATCAACATTTTAGGAATCAGTGAACTAAAATGGACTGGAATTCAGTTCAGTTCAGTTGCTCAGGCGTGTCCAACTCTTTGTGATCCATGGACTGCAGCATTCCAGACCTCCCTGTCCATCACCAACTCCAGGAGTCTACTCAAACTCATGTCCATTGTGTTGGTGATGCCATCCATTTCATCCTCTATCATCCCCTGTTCCCACCTTCAATCTTTGCCAGCATCAGGTTCTTTTCAAATGAGTCAGCTCTTCGCATCAGGTGACCAAAGTATTGGAGTTTCAGCTTCAACATCAGTCCTTCCAATGAACATCCAAGATTGATCTCCTTTAGGATGGACTGGTTGGATCTCCTTGCAGTCCAAGGGACTCTCAAGAGTCTTCTCCAACACCACAGTTCAAAAGCATCAATTCTTTGGCACTCAGCTTTCTTTATAGTCTAACTCTCACATCCATACATGACTACTGGAAAAATCATAGCCTTGACTAGATAGACATTTGTTGGCAAAGTAATGTCTCTGTTTTTTAATATGCTGTCTAAGTTGGTCATAACTTTCCTTGCAAGGAGTAAGCGTCTTTTAATTTCATGGCTGCAATTACCGTCTGCAGTGATTTTGAAGCCCCCCAAAATAAAGTCTGTCACTGTTTCCACTGTTTCCCCATCTATTTGCCATGAAGTGATGGGACCAGAAGCCATGATCTTAGTTTTCTGAATGTTGAGCTTTAAGCCACCTTTTCCTTTTTCCTCTTTCACTTTCATCAAGAGGCTCTTTAGTTCTCTTTCTGCCATGAGTGTGGTGTTGTCTGCATATCTGAGGTTATTAATTTTTCCCAGCAATCTTGGTTTCAGCTTGTGCTTCATCCAGTCCAGCATTTCTCATGATGTACTCTGCATATAATTCAGATGACCATTATATCTAGTACTGTGGGCAAGAACCCCTTAGAAGAAATGGAGTAACCCACACAGTCAACAAAAGAGCCTGAAATGCAGTACTTGGGTGCAATCTCAAAAATGATTTCTGTTCATTTCCAAGGCAAATCATTCAATATCACAGTAATCCAAGTCTATGCCCTGAAGAGTAATCCTGAAGAACTGAAGTTGAAAGGTTCTATGATGACCTACAAGACCTCCTAGAACTAACACCAAAAGAAGATGTCCTTTTCATGATAGGGGACTGGAATGCAAAAGTAGGAAGTCAAGAGATAGCCAGAGTAACAGGCATGATTGTCCTTAGAGTGCAAAATGAAGCAGGCCAAAGGCTAACAGAGTTCTGGCATGAAAATGCACCAGTCATAACAAACACCATCTTCCAACAACACAAGAGACAACTCTACACATGGACATCACCAGATAGTCAATACCAAAATCAATTGATTATATTTTTTGCAGCTGAAGAAGGAGCTCTATACGGTCAGCTAAATCAAGACCAGGAGCTGACTGTGACTCATATTGTGAGCTCCTTATTATAAAATTCAGACTTAAATTGAAGAAAGTAGGGAAAACCACTAAACTATCCAGGTATGACCTAAATCAAATCCCTGACAGTGGAATGACAAATATATTCAAGGGATTAGATCTGATAGAGCAAGTGCCTGGAGAACTATGTACAGAACTCAATTTCGTTGTATAGGAGGAGGCAGTGATCAAGGCCAGCCCAAGAAAAAGAAATGCAAAAAAGCAAAATGGTTGTCTGAGGAGGCCTTACAAATAGCTGAGAAAAGAAGAGAAGTGAGAGGCAAGGGAGAAAAAGAAAAATATATCCATCTGAATGCAGAGTTCCAAAGAATAGCAAGGAGAGATAAGAAAGCCATCCTCAGTGATCAATGCAAAGAAATAGAGGAAAACAATATTATTGGAAAGACTAGAGATCTCTTCAAGAAAACTAGATATACCAAGGGAACATTTCATTAAAAGATGGGCACAATAAAGGACAGGAATTTTATGGACCTAACAGAATGGGAGGGAGAAGGCACTGGCACCCCACTCCAGTACTCTTGCCTGGAAAATCCGAAGGACGGAGGAGCCTGGTAGGCTGCAGTTCATGGGGTTGTGAAGAGTCGGACACGACTGTGAGGGACTTCATTTTCACTTTTCACTTTCATGCATTGGAGAAGGAAATGGCAACCCACTCCAGTGTTCTTGCCTGGAGAATCCCAGGGACAGTGGAGCCTGGTGGGCTGCCATCTGTGGGGTTGCACAGAGTCAGATACGACTGAAGCGACTTAGCGGCAGCAGCAGTAGCAGCAACAGAATGAGAAGACAGTAAGAAGCGGGGGCAAGAATACACAGAACTATACAAAAAAAAGAAAGAAAGAAAGCTTAATGATCCAGATAACCACGATGCTGTGATCACTCACCTAGAGCCAGATATTCTGGAATCTGAAGTCAAGTGGGCCTTAGAAAGCTTCACTATGAACAAAGGTAGTCGAGGCGATGGAGTTCCAGCTGAGCTATTTCAAATCCTAAAAGATGATGCTGTTAAGTGCTGTACTCAAGATGCCAGCAAATATGGAAAACTCAGCAATGGCCACAGGACTGGAAAAAGTCAATTTTCATTCCAATCCCAAAGAGAGGCAATGCCAGAGAAGGCTCAAACTACCACACAATTGCACTCATCTCATACGCTAGCAAAGTAATGCTCAAAATTCTCCAAGCCAGGCTTTAATAGTACATGAATCATGAGCTTCCAAATGTTAAAGCTGGTTTAGAAAATGCAGAGAAACCAGAGATCAAATTGCCAATATCCATTGGATCATCAAAAAAGCAAAAGATTTCCAGAAAAACAACTACTTCTGCTTTAGTGACTATGCCAAAGCCTTTGACTGGATGATCACAGGAAACTGTGGAAAATTTTTAAAGAGATGAAATACCAGGTCACCTGACCTGCCTCCTGAGAAATCTGTGTGCAGGTCAAGAAGCAACAGTTAGAACTGGCTATGGAACAACAGACAGTTTCCAAATCAGGAAAAGAGTGTGTCAAGACTGTGTAATGTCACCCTGCTTATTTAACTTACATGCAGAGTACATAATTCAAAATACTGGGCTGGATGAAGCACAAGCTGGACTCAAGATTGCTGGGAGAAATATCAATAACCTCACATAGGAAGATGACACCACCCTTATGGCAGAAAGCAAAGAAGAACTATAGAGCATCTTTATGAAAGTAAAAGTGGAGAGTGAAAAAAACTGGCTTAAAACTCAACATTCAGAAAACTAAGATCATGATATCTGGTCCCCTCACTTCATGGCAAATAGATGCAGGAAACAATGGAAACAGTGACATACTTTATTTTGGGGGGCTCCAAAATCACTGCAGATATTGACTGTAGTCATGAAATTAAAAGATGCTTGCTCCTTGAAAGAAAATTTTTGAATAACCTAGACATCATATTAAAAAGCAGAGACATTTCTTTTCCAACAAAGGTCTGTCTAGTCAAAGCTGTGGCTTTTTTTCCAGTAGTCACTTATGGATGTGAAAGTTGGAGTATAATGAAAACTGTGTATGGAAGAATCAATGCTTTCGAACTGTGGTGTTGGAGAAGACTCTTGAGAGTCTCTTGGACTGAAAGAAGATCCATCCAGTCCATCCTAAAGGATATCAGTCCTGAATATTTATTGGAAGGACTGATGGTGAATCTGAGACTCCAATACTTTGGCCACCTGATGTGAAGAGCTGACCCATTGATAAGACCCTGATGCTGGGAAAGATTGAAGGGAGGAGGAGAAGGGGATGACAGAGGATGAGATGGTTGTTTGGCATCACCGAGTCTGGACATGAGTTTGAGTAAGCTCTGGGGGTTTGTGCTGGACAGGGAAGCCTGTCGTGCTGCAGTACATGGGGTCATAAAGAATCAGACGCGACTGAATGACTAAACTGAACTGAAGGAGCCTAAACAACATGCTTCTGAATAATCAACAGATCATGGAAGCATTAAAAAAGGAAATAAAAATATGCATAGAATCAAATGAAAATATAAACATGACAACCCAAATGTATGGGATTCAGTAAAAGCAGTGCTAAGAGGATGGTTCATAGGAATACAAGCTTTTCTCAAGAAGCAAGAGAAAAATCAAATAAATAGCCTAACTTTACATCCACGTCAACTAGAAAAAGGAGAAATGAAGAACCCCAAAGTTAGTAGAAGGAAAGACATCATGAAAATCAGAGTGAAATAAGTGAAACAGAAACAAAGGGGACTATAGCAAATATCAGCAAAACTAAAAGGTAGTTCTTTGAGAAGATAAATGAAATTGACAAACCATTAGCCAGACTCATCAAGAAAAAGAGGGAGAAGAATCCAACCAGCAAAATTAGAAATGAAAATGGAGAAATCACAACAGACAGCACAGAAGTACAAAGGATTATATGAGAGTGGTATCGGCAACTATATGCTAATAAAATGGGCAATTGGAAGAAATGGATGAAATTCATGGAAAAGTATAACCTTCCAAAATTGAGCCAGGAAAAAGTAGAAAATCTTAACAGACCCATCACAAGGATAGAAATAGAAATTGTAATAAAAAATCTTCCAGCAAACAACAGTCAAGGACCAGATGACTTCATAGGTGAAATCTACCAAAAATTTAGAGAACAGCTAAGACCTATCCTACTCAAACTCTGCCATAAAATTGCAGAGGAAGGTAAACTCCCAAACCCATTCTATGAGGTCACCATCACCCTAATACCAAAACCAGACAAAGATGCCACAAAAAACAAAAACTACAGGCCAATATCACTGATTAACATAGATGCAGAAATCCTCAACAAAATTCTAGCAAACAGAATCCAACAACATATTGAAAAGATCATACATCATGACCAAGTGGGCTTTGTGCCAGGGATGCAAGGAGTCTTCAATTTTCACAAATCAATCAATGTGATACACCACATTAACAAATTGAAAGATAAAAACCATAAGATTATCTCAATAGATGCAGAGAAAGCCTTTGAAAAAATTCAACAACCATTTACAATAAAAACTCTCCAGAAAGCAGGCAAAGAAGGAACATACCTCAACATAATAAAAGTCATATATGATAAGCCCACAGCAAACATTATCCTCAATGGCAAAAAATTGAAAGAATTTCCTCTAAAGTCAGGAACAAGACAAGGGTGCCCACTCTTACCACTACTATTCAACATAGTTTTGGAATTTTTAGCCACAACAATCAAAGAATAAGAAGAAATAAAGGGAATCCCGATTGGAAAAGAAGAAATAGAACTCTCACTGTTTGCAGATGGCATGATCCACTATATAGAAAACCTTAAACACACCACCAGAAAATTACTAGAGCTAATCAATGAATATGGTAAAGTTGCAGGATATCAAATTAATACACAGAAATCCCCTGCATTTCTATACACTAGCAATGAGAAAACAGAAAGAGAAATTAAAGAACAATCCTATTTGTCAGGGAATGTTTGACGGGAGGATTCCTACGTGCTGTCTCTCATGAGTCCTTTGTCCCTCTTCAAGCGGAACAGCACGCTGCTCCCAGGGACTGAGGTCATTGTGTGAGGCAAGCATGAGTCTCCTTTAGTAAACATTCTCCTTAGGACAAAACAGCTTAATCTCCTTCCCCTTACTTGAGATATAGATTGTCTCCTGACCTTGTGACTAACGTTACCCCTTGTTCCCTTGGTAACGGTTGCTGTACATTTGGTTTTCTGATCTCTATCATTCCTGAAAGAAGTTTCTTGTACTGCAGCCTATATATACTCATAGAAAAATCATTAAAGCACCTTTGCTCCATCAGAGCTTAGGTCCCCGGGTCTTTTTTGTCTCTCTCTCTCTCTCTTTCTCTCTTTCACTTTCTTATCGTCGACGCCGCACCACAAGGTTCCGGTCCATTAAAGGACCCCAACACTATTCACCACTGCAATGAAAAGAATAAAATACTTAGGAATAAATTTACATAAAGAGGCAAAAGACCTATATATAGAAAACTATAAAACACTGATGAAACAAATCAATGATGACACAAATAGATAGAGAAATATGCTATGCTTATGGATCAGAAGAATCAATATAGTGAAAATGAGAATACTACCCCAAACAATCTATAGATTCAATGCAATCCCTATCAAGCTACCAACGGTATTCTTCACAGAACTAGAACAAATAATTTCACAATTTGTATGGAAACACAAAAAACCTCGAATAGCCAAATGAATCTTGAGAAAGAAGAACAGAACTGGAGGAATCAACCTAACTGACTTCAGGCGATACTACAAAGCTACAGTCATCAAGACAGTATGGTACTGGAACAAAGACAGAAATATAGATCAATGGAACAAAATAGAAGGCCCAGAGATAAATCCACGCACCAATGGACACCTTATCTTTGACAAAAGAGACAAAAATATACAATGGAGAAAAAACAAACTCTTTAACAAGTGGTGTTGGGAAAACTGGTCAATCACCTGTAAAAGAATGAAAATAGAACACTTTCTAACACCATACACAAAAATAAACTCAAAATGAATTAAATATCTAAATGTAAGACCAGAGACTATAAAACTCCTAGAGGAAAACATAGGCAAAACACTCTTTTCATAAATCACAGCAAGATCCTCTATGACTCACCTCCCAGAATAATGTAAATAAAAGCAAAAATAAACAAATGGGACCTAAATAAACTTAAAAGCTTTTGCACAATGAAACAAACTGTAAGCAAGGTGAGAAGGCAGCCTTCATAATGGGAGAAAATAATAGCAAATGAAACAACTTACAAAGAATTAATCTCCAAAAAAAAAAAAAAAGAATTAATCTCCAGCTACAAGTAGCTCATGCAACTCAATACCAAAAAAATAAACAACCCAATAAAAAAATGGGCCAAAGAACTAAACAGTCATTTCTCCAAAGAAGACATACAGATGGCTAACAAACACATGAAAAGATGCTCAACCTCACTCATTATCAGAGAAATACAAATGGAAACCACAATGAGGTACCATCTCATGCTGGTCAGAATAGCTGCCATCAAAAAGTGTACAAACAATAAATGCTGGAGAGGGTGTGGAGAAAAGGAAAACCTCTTACACTGTTGGTAGGAATGCAAACTAGTACAGCCACTATGGAGAACAGTGTGGAGATTACTTAAAAAACTGGAAATAGAACTGCCATACCACCCAGCAATCCCATTGCTGGGCATATATGCTAAGGAAACCAGAATTTGAAAGAGATATGTGTACCCCATTGTTCGTTATAGCACTGTTTACAATAGATAGAACATGGAAGCAACCTAGATGTCCATCGACAGACAAACGGATAAGGAAGCTGTGGTATATATACACAATGGAATATTACTCAGCTATAAAAAGGCATGCATCTGAGTCAGTTCTAATGAGGTGGATGAAACTGGAGCCTATTATACAGAGTGAAGTAAGTCAGAAAGAAAAACACCAATACAGTATATTAACACATATATATGGAATTTAGAAAGATGGTAACAATGACCCTATATGCAAGACAGCAAAAGAGACACAGATATAAAGAACAGACTTTTGGACTCTGTGGGAGAAGGAGAGGGTGGGATGATTTGGAAGAATAACATTGAAAAATGTATATACCATATGTGAAATAGATGACCAGTCCATGTGTGATGCATGAAACAGAGTACTCAAAGCCAGTGCACTGGGACAACCCAGAGGGATGGGCTGGGAAGGGAGGTGGGAGTGGTGTTCAGGATGGGGGGAACACATGTACACCCGTGGCTGATTCATGTCAATGTATGGCAAAAACCAGCACAATATTATAAAGTAATTAGCCTACAATTAAAATAATTAAATTAATTTTTTTTTTTAAAGAAAGCACCAAACAAAGTTTTAACTCAACTAAGAAATACATTACATGGGTTCAACATCAGACTGGATGAGGGAGAAAAACAAATCATGATCTGGAAGACAAAACAATGGAAATAACTCAGACAGAGTAATAATTTTTTTTTTAAATTTAAAAAGCAAAACAACTTAACAGACCTTTGGGACATCAACCAAAATACTAATAACATTCATATTGTAGGGGTCCCAGAGAATAAGAGAGAAATAAAGAACTAAAAAAATTATTTCAAGAATTCATGATGGAAACCTTTCCTAATCTTGAGAAAGACATAGGAATCCAGGTTGAGGAAACCCAGAGAATTCCAAGTAAGATGAAGCCAAAGAGATATACTCCAAGACATATTATAATTAAAGTAGTAATTAAGAGGGACTCTGAACAGCAGTAAGTGAAGAATAAATTGTTATGTATAAGGAAAACCCCATAAAGTTTTCAGAAAACTTTTCAGCAGAAAATTTACAGGCCAGAAGGGAGCAACATGATTTATTAAAAAAGCTGAAAGAAAAAAGAATCAGCCAAGAATTCTTTACTTAACAAAGTTATCATTCAGAATTGAATGGGCTGTAAAGAGGTTCCCAGATGTACAAAACCTAAAGAAGTGTGTAATCACTAAACTAACCCTACAAGATATGTTAAAGGGAGTTCTTTAAGCTGAACTAATTTCTAATAAAAAAAATACAAAAGTAAAAATCTCACTGGAAAAGGCAAATATATAATAAAGATAGTGGATTAGATCACTTATAAAGTAAGCATGAAGATTATAAGAAAACAGTAGTAAAGTTAAATTACAAAGATGTGTAAAATAAAAAGATGTTGAAGTATGCCTTTGCAAACATAAAACATGATGGAGGATGAATAAAAAATATAGCTTTGGAATGTGCTACCAACTTAAACTACTACTAATATAGAATATTAAATGTGAATCTCACAGAAACCACAATAAAAAAATCTTATAGTAAATACCAAAAAAAAAAAAGTGAAAGGAATCTAAACTTGGCATTAAAAAACACAAGAGAAGAGAGAAATAGAGGAAAGGAACAGAGAGGAATAACAAAAATAGGCAGAAGACAATTTAAAAATGGTAATAGTATACTGTATTGGTCTTTATCTTTCTGGCTTACCTCACTCTGTATAATGGGCTCCAGTTTCATCCATCTCATTATAACCCTATATGTAAAACAGAAAAAGAGACACAGATGTACAGAACAGACTTTTGGACTCTGTGGGAGAAGGCGAGGGTGGGATGTTTAGAGAGAACAGCATTGAAACATGTATATTATCTAGGGTGAAACAGATCACCAGCCCAGGTTGGATGCATGAGACAAGTGCTCGGGCCTGGTGCACTGGGAAGACCCAGAGGGATCGGGTGGAGAGGGAGGTGGGAGGGGGGATCGGGATGTGGAATACATGTAAACCCATGGCTGATTCATGTCAGTGTATGACAAAAACCACTACAATATTGTAATTAGCCTCCAACTAATAAAAATAAATGGAAAAAGAAATAAAAATGGTGATAGGTGTTGACAAATTTTGTACATTTATATTTATACCTGGTAAAAATTACTATAAATATAGATGTACAAAATTTGCCAACCAAAAAGCATAGAGTGGTTGAATGGATAAACAATTCTGTCAATATATTGCCCACAAGAACTCACTTCAGAAGAAAGGATACACACACACTGAAGGTGAAATAATGGAAAAAAATTAAGTAAATGGAAATGAAAAGAAAGCTGAAGTAGTCAGACAAAACAGACTTTAAAACAAAAGCTATAACAATAGGAAAAAAGATATTAAAAATATGATAAGGGGCTCAATCCAGCAAGAAGATATGACATTTATAAACATTTATGCATCCAACAGAGGAATGCCAAGATATTAATGGATTTAATGCAAATATTAATGGATTTAATGCAAGAAATTGAAAACAATACAATAATAGTAAAGAGCACCTACATTACTGGATGTATCATCCAGACAGATAATGAATAAGCAGTCATTAGGTTAAATAATATGCTAAATCACCCTGACTAATAGATGTAGCAAAGTGTTAGTCACTCAGCTATGTCCAACTTTTTGCAACCCAGTGGGCTGTAGCCTGCCAGGCTCCTCTGTCCATGGAATTCTCCAGTAAGAATCCTGGAATGGGTTGCTCTTCCCTTCTCCAGGGGGATCTTCCTGACCCAGGGACCAAACCTGTGCCTCCCACATTGTGGGCAGATTCTTTACCATCTGAGCCACCAGGAAACTACAGAACATTTTATTTAAAAGTAGCAGAATACACGTTCTTTTCAAGGGCATATAGAAAATTCTCCAAGAAGAATACATATTAGTTAACAAAACAAATCTCAAAAAAATTCAAGAATTTTAAAATAATATCAAGTGTCTTCTCTGACCAAAATAGTATGAAACTAGAAAACAATCAAAGGAAAAAAATAGGAAAATTCACAAGTATGTGGAAATTAAACAAGATGTGACTGCACAACAAAGGGGTCATCAAAGAAATCAAAGGAGAAATCAAAACTTTCCTACAGATGAATTAAAACAGAAATATGGCATACCAAATTTTATGTAACACAGCAAAAGTAGTTCTAGGAGGGAAGTCGTTAGTAATGCAGGCCTGCTTCAAGAAAGAAATAAAAAGATTCCAAGTAAATAAAGTAATCTTACACCTAAAGAAACTAGAAAGAAGACAAACAAAGTTCAGAATTAGTTTAAATAAAAAAAAGTAGGAAAGAGGAATAAAATGAGAGTAAAAATGAGAGTGGAAATAAAGACTGAAAAAAGAAAATAGAAAGGTTTGATGTAACTGAGATTTGGTTCTTTAAAAATATAATCAAAAATCAACAAACCTTTAGCCAGACTAACTAAAGAAAAAAGGAAATTCAAATAAATAAAATCAGAAATAAAAAAGAAGTTACAATTGATACCACAGAAGTGCAAAGGATAATGAGAAATTATTAAAATAATTATGCACTATGGAAATTGTACAACCTAGACTAAATGGAATTCTAAATTCCTACAAATATACACTCTTTCAAAACTAACTCATGAAGAAAAGGAAAATTTATATAGGCCACTTACTCAAAAAGAGATTGAAAAAGTAATCTAAAATTTCCCAACAAGAAAAACTTCAGGACCAGAAGACCTCACTGGCAAATTCTATAAAATATACCAAAAAAAAAAAAAAAAGATTTTGTATGTATTTTCTTGAGCTTTTCAAAAAAACCGAAGAGGAGGAAAATCTTCCAAACTCAATTTATGAAGAAAACATTATGCTGGTCTCAAAACCAGACAATGATATCTCAAGAAAAGAAACCTGATAAACATTTGCAAAAATATTCAATGAAGAATTAGCAAACTGAATCCAACAATACATAAATGAATCATGCACCATTTTAAAGTGCAATTTGTTTTGGGATGCAAAGATGGTTCTACATCTGCAAATCAATCAAAGTGAAACAACACAGCAACAAAATAAAAGATAAAAATCATATGGTCATCTCAATAGGTGTGGGAAAAGCATTTGACAAGATCAAACAACCATTTATGATAAAAACTTCAAAAACCATATTCCTTTGAAGGAATATGCTTCAATAAAATAAAGGCCATATATGACAATTCCATAGCTACCACCATCTTCAACAGTTAAAAGCTAAAAGATTTTTCTCTAAAGTCAGGAACAAGATAAGGATGTCCACTGTAATCATTTTCATTCCATATGCAATGCTATGAGATGTATTTCATCCATATGCAATTGTTGGACTCAGTTTGCTAATAGTATTGGAAGTCCTATTACATCAATTGGATAAGAAAAGGGAATTAAAAAGCATTAAAATAGGAAAAGATTAATTAAAACTCACAAAATTAAATATACAGAATCTGTTTTGTTTTTCTCTGTACCTATAACAAACTACCATAAAGAGAAATTAAGAAAATAATACATTTACAATTGTGTCAAATGTAATCAAGGTAGTGAAAGATCTGATACCAAAAATTTTTCAAACACTAGTGAAAAAAATTGAATAAGACACAAATAAATTAAAAGATATTCTGTGTTCATGAAATGAAATAATTCATTATTGTTAAAATGTCCATACCTTCCAAAGCAATTTGAAGATTCAATGCAGTCACTATAAATATTTCGAGGACATATTTCACAAAAATTGAACAGATGATTCTAAATTGTTTATGGAATCACAAAAGATCACAAATAGTCAAAACATTCTTGAGAAATAAGTACAAAGCTGGGGCCATTAAGCTCCCTAATTTTCAACTATACTACAAATCTATAGCAATCAAAAATTGACATATACACAGATACACGGATGAATGGGACAAAATAGAGAGTTCAGAAATAAGTCTACATGTATTTGGTTGATTAATTTATGACAAACCTGTCAATCCTAAGGAAAATCAGTCCTGAATGTTTACTGGAAGAACTGATGTTGAAGCTGAAACTCCAATATTTTGGCCACCTGATGGAAAGAGTCAACTGGTTGGAAAAGACCCTGAAGCAGGGAAAGATTGAATGCAGGAGGAGAAGAGGATGACAGAGGATGAGATGGTTGGATGGCATCACTGATTTGATGGACATGAATTTGAGCAAGCTTAGGGAGTTGGTGATGGACAGGGAAGCCTGGTGTACTGCAGTCCATGGGGTCTCAAAGAGTCGGACACAACTGAGCAACTGAACTGAATTTATGACAAATAAGTAAAGCTCATACAGTGGAAAAACAAGAGTCTTTTCAGTAAATGATGTTGGAAAAACTGGATAGTCACATGCAAAATAATGAACCTAGACAACTCTCTTATGCCACACACGAAAATTAACTCAAAAAGAGATAAAGACTTGAATGTGGGGATTTTCCCTGGCAGTCCAGTGATTATGACTCCATGCTTCCACTTCAGGAGACTTATGTTTGATCCCCAGTCAGCAAACTAAGATCCCACATGGCATGTGGTGCTTCCAAAAAATTAAAAACAAACAAACAAAGACTTGCATGTAAGACCTGAAACCATTAAATTCCTAAAAGAAAACATGTTTTGATTTCACTGATATTCATTGTTAGTGATGCTTATGTGGATCTGACTCCAAAGACAATGGAAACAAAGCAATAATAAACAAATGGGACTACATCAAGCTAAAAAATTCTGAATAGTGAAGGAAAACATCTCAAAACAAAAGGTATTTTACAGAATGTGAGAAGATATTTACAGATCATATATTCAATACAGGGTTAATATCTAAAATATAAAAAGAACTCATATGACACCAGAAAAAAGACACAACCCACTTAAAAGTGGGCTGAGGTCCTAAAGAGTTATTTTTCCAAGAAAGGACATATGGGTAGCCAAGAGGCACATGAAAGAATGTTCAACATCCCTAATTACTAGGGAAATGCAAATCGAAAGCACCATGAAATATCACCTCACATGTGATAGAATCAGTTCAGGAGCTCAGAATGGTTGTTATTAAAAAGACAATAAATAACAAATGTTGGATAAAATGTGGAGAAAAGGGCACCCTTATCCATTTGCTACTAAAACCTGATGATGTCACTATGGAAAACAGTATGGAGATTGCTTAAAAAATTAAGAACTATCATATGACCTAGTTACTCTATCCTAGGCATTTATCTGAAGAATATGAAAACACCAATTTGAAAATATATATGCACCCTTGTATTTATTGCTGCATTATTTACAATTGCCAATATATGGAAGTAAACAGCCTATACACTGAAGGACGAATGAATAAATAAGATGAGGTGTATATACACAATGGGATACTACTCAGTCATTAAAAAATCCCTGAGATTCTTCCATTTGGAACATGGATATCTCTTGAAAGTATTGGATTTGCCAAACAGTTCATTTGGATTTCTGTAGTATCTTAGAGAAAAACCCAAATGAACTTTTTTGCCAATCCAATATTATGCTATGTGATATGTCAGAGAAAAACAAATATGCCTGATTTTATTCATATATAAAATTTAAAAAAAAAGGTAAAACAAAAACAGATGCATAGAAACAGATATCAGACTAGTGTTTATCAGAGGAAGAGAAAGTTGGGGGTCCAGAAAAATGAGTAAAGAGAGCCAACTGCATGATAATGGATGGTAACTCAACTTGTGGGGTGATCAGTTTGTAGTGCATACAGGTGTCAAATTATAATGTTGTACACCTGAAACTTTAATGGTAATAATATCATCCCCAAGGAAAAAATTAAGGTCTTATTTTCAACTAAATCTCTTAAAATAAGAATGCACTAATGAACATCTTGGACAAATGTTGAACCAATCAAAATGAAGCAGGTTTTACTTCATTTTAGGAATTTGGGACTTGAAAAGTTTAAATTTCTTCAGTGATTGAATTGCTCATAGAATTATGCAAATAGTGTGTTATTGTGGAAAGAGCTGTGTAATAAACTAGAAAGAATTCAAATATTTTACTGTCATTTACTAGTTTTATGACATTTAGCTGCTTAATTAAATTTTATGAATTTTAGCAATATCTTTGGTAAAAAAAGAAAACTTTTAAAAATTCAACTGATATAGTTTATATAACTTTAAGTTAGATAATGCATTCAATGACTAAGAATAATTTTTAATAAACTATGCATAAAAAGTTCATCATAGCTATTATTTACCTTATTTTTATGTTTATGACTCTTTAGATAGACATATAAAACATTTATTTAAACATATTTGGATAAACATATAAAAAGGTATTTCCAAAATACCTTATGGGCTTTTCTTTCTTGTTATGCTTTGTAGTGAGTTTAATTTTAGGGGACAGAAGGGATCCCATGATTGCTATGCAAATGCAAGAAAATACATGTACACAAGAAATGCTTACATAATTCAAAGATTATGTGTAAGTCAAAGTGGAAACCTCCAACTCTTGGAAGTCTACCCTATACCACAGTCCTCAGTGTTTTTGTGTCCGGGTTTGATGAGGGATAAAAACAACTTTTAGCAATATTTTTGGCTTTTGATTCTATACAGAAGAGCATAATTTTGAATATGTGTGGGTTGGTGAAGGAGGATTAAGTGATAATGATGTGAGTATAGTTTAAAAAGACTTTATATCTGATTCTGATAAGCTTTCCAAGTTCAGTAAAAGGTTATAGAATTATAGAGCCACGGACTTACAAATCCATTCTAAATTAATCATTATAGGCTTTTTAATACTCAAAAGTTATGACTCACCTTTGTGTAAAACACAGTAGACATATTGAATTAGTAACAGTTTATAAAGAAAAATAGCTATTTAGGCAAGCTTTTGAGTGAAAAGGAAAATGTTCTTATGGAGTGATCTTTGCAGAAAATGATTCAATATATTCAATATATGAAAGTATAAGGCACAAGACTTTGAGTCTCATGCTCTGCTGACTGAGCTAGTTGGGTGCCAAGGCAAAAGATTTTAAAAATGATTTTTCATGTTTAAAAAGAAAGAATGAGAAGCTACTGGTCAATATTAAGAGAAAATCTAAAGGGAAGAAGAGCAGCCCTTTAGAGATTTTGTGAAGAAAAAACATAATGAATTTGAGCCACTTGTGGAAAAAAATGGTCTTAGTCTTTAAAAACCAAAAAGGACTCAGGAAATTGAGAGCTTAAAAGGGAGTTTTTGTGTTAGTGTGAAATTACTGTAGCTGCTCATTGTGACATTATCTCAGTAATAGAATCAACTGCATATTCCCACAAATATGTTAAACTTCTGTTAATACTATATTCATAGCTTCACTGAATTTTGAACTTTAAAAGTTAGCATGGGTGTATCACTTAACAGTTGCTTTAGAACGTTATTTAATTTACTGGGAAAACAGTCCATAGAAAAGATTCATTTGTAATGAATTTTAGCTTGAGTTAATAAATAAAACAACCTACCTCTGAAGAAAGATAATGGTTATAAGGAAAAAAATCCCCCACTGCCAAACACCTATTGATTAAACAAGATTTCAAGACCCAGATCAAATGTACTTTCTCTGTAAAACTTTTTTTTTCATTAAAATACTTTTATCTATTAAAATCATTCATCCAGTGGATATTATCAACAGCTATGTGTCACCCATTTTATTGTGTTGGAGATATTCATAAGCACTGTTTTTAGGAAATCTAAAATCTAAAAGGGAGGAAAGACAGGTATATTGCATTTACACAGGTCGTTTTCTCTCTCTAAAGAAAAGAAATAGTGAATAGAGACCTCAATGGGAGAGTGTGCCTTTTGAGTTGGTGGTGATGAGGTGTGAGAAGAAAGGATTGCAAAGATTTTTTCATGAAGGAGAAGGTGTCTGCCACAAGTTCTGAAAAAAGAAAAGGAGTTACTTGTCAGGCAAGGTGTAAAGAACCTAGGTGTATTTAACATGTTGAATTAAAAATCTTTGTTAATATTTCTAATCCATATTCCATACCCTAAACTTGAGAGCAAGGATAGGTATGATAAATTATTTCTTTATTCCACTAGCACTTAGGAAAAAACCCGAGTTTCAGATGTTATTCAACAAATTATCACTAAGTAAGGGCTTCCCTGGTGGCTCGGATGGTAAGGAATCCGCCTGCAATGAGGGAGACCTGAGTTTGATCCCTGGGTTGAGAATATCCCCTGGAGAAGGGCACAACAACCCACTCCAGTATTCTGACCTGGAGAATCCCATGGACAGAGGAGCCTGGTGGGCAACAGTT
This sequence comes from Cervus elaphus, assembly GCF_910594005.1. NCBI lineage: Eukaryota > Metazoa > Chordata > Mammalia > Artiodactyla > Cervidae > Cervus > Cervus elaphus. The sequence continues at coordinate 3,703,055 of NC_057831.1, read as the reverse complement.
CACAGGGTCGCAAAGAGTCAGACATGACTGAACGATTAAAAACAAGCACAAGCAATGAATATACACAAAAAAGATAACATAGTGACCTTGATGCAAGAACTTATTTGGACTATAGGTACATCAAGAGCAAAGATGGAGGTCCTTTAACAGTATCTTGGAAATAGAATTTAAAGCTAGAAAGTGTGAGTGGCAGCATAGTTTCTGAAATTGTTTAAATCCTCCCTCCAATAAAATCAAACAAGAAAGTAGGACAGACAAGCCAGAATAAAACTGAAAACTCATGGAAAATGCATATGATAATATTAGGTAGAAAACATTCTCATGTAACACAAAAAGCATGAGTGGAAGGAGATAAGTCACCACCAACTACAGAATCTACATGAAATCAGTGTTTGTACACCAGGAAGTGGCAGGAACTGTTGTAATATCCAAGAGACCTATTGTTTTCAGGATAATCACCATTCCCTCAAAATCTCAGTGAGCTGACTTGAAAACTGGAAGCAGTTAACATTCCAACAGCAAGTAGGAATAAAGTGCTGTGATGAGATTTGAAGCAGAAAAAAGTAGTTTGTGCCTTATGAATTCTCAGAACTAACCAGGCTGTAAGTTAGAAAATAAGATTTCTCCTGGTTTTCAGGAGAAAGCATCTTTGAGGAAAAAATTGTTAAACATAGGTCCCAAATGTCTAACACAATGGGACAATAGAAACAAAGGAAAAAGAAGATCCAGATAAAGTGGGGAAGGGAACAGGGCAAGGAAGACCCAAGAAACCTAGCCACATATATTTAAAACTTTTTAAGAAGAGGAAGTTCTAAAATTATGAAATTAGAAAAAAGATTCTTATGCCTTCTATCTAAAAGTTCAGAAAAGTAATTATGCACACAAATAAGAAAAGGAACAGCAATGAAGCTGAATACCATAGAATGTTCAAAATAAAAAATAAGTGTATACTAGAGACGACATAAAAATAAGTACACACATAGATTATGCATTAAAAAATAGAAAAAAATGATACATTTACTGTATAATAAAGAATTAAAGAAAGAAATTAAATAAAGATGAAAACATTGAAGACAAGCAAAGTATATATCCAACTTCCATATTTTAGGAACAGCAGAGCAAAGAGGAGGGGAAGCAAATAATCAGATCAGGGCTAAAACTTCCCAAATGTTTATGAAATAAAAATTAAAGGTTTGAAACCCCATATTGAATAAGTACAATGACACATACCTGGAAAGTCTACATAAAATGTCTAACATTAAGAAATATTCTAGTAAAATTTGGTTGTTACAGGAAAGGAATAGAAAAGAAAAATCCTTCAAGTAACTTCAAGCAAAGAGGTAAACAAAGAAGTGAGTTGGAAGAGTAAGAAAATTCAGATGTAATAAAATTTCTCAGTAGAAGAAATTGTGAACATTTTAATGATATTTACAAAAAAAAAAAAAAAGACAATCACTCAAAGGTTTCATTTACATCAGGCTTCCCTATCCTTTGCTATCTCCTAGGTTTGCTCAGACTCATGTCCGTTTAGTCAATGATGCCATCCAACCATCTCATTCTCTGTCACCCCCTTCTCCCCCTGCCCTCAGTCTTTCCCAGAATCAGGGCTTTTTTCCAATGAGTTGATTGTTTGCATCAGATGGCCAAAGTATTGGAGCTTCAACTTCAGCATCAGTTCTTCCAATGAATCTTCAGTGTTGATCTCTTTTAGGACTGACTGGTTTGATCTCCATGCAGTCCAAGGGAATCCCAAGAGTTTTCTCCAACTCCACAATTCAAAAGAATCAATTCTTCAGCGTTCAGCCTTCTTTCTGGTCCAATTCTCATATCCATGGTTGTGGTTTTCATTCTGTCTGCCCTCTGATGAAGAAGGCAATGGCAACCCACTCCAGTGCTCTTGCCTGGAAAATCCCATGGACAGAGGAGCCTGGCAGGCTGCAGTCCATGTGGTCGCTACGAGTCAGACACGACTGAGCGACTTCACTTTCACTTTTCACTTTCATGAATTGGAGAAGGAAATGGCAACCCACTCCAGTGTTCTTGCCTGGAGAATCCCAGGGACGGGGGAGCCTGGTGGGCTCCGACTATGGGGTCGCACAGAGTTGGACACGACTGAAGCAACTTAGCAGCAGCAGCAGCCTTCTGATGGATGAGGATAAGAGGCTTGTGCAAGCTTCCTAATGGGAGGAATTCTCTGTGGGGAAAACTAAGTCTTGTTCTGGAGGGCAGGGCTATGCTCAGCAGATGTTTAATGCAATTTTCTACTGGTGTGTGAGGCTGTGCTCCCTCCCTGTGGTTTGGCCTCAGGGAGGCCAGTCCTACAGTTTGCAGTCTTTGGAAGGCTATAGGCTCTCCTCCAAAAGGACTTAGGCCAGCAGGCCATGACTCCCAGGACTGCTGCTCCTAGCGACCCTGGTCCCACAACAGGCCACTGTTGACCCGTGTCTCTGCCAGAGACTCCCACTCACAGGCAAGTCTGGCTCAGTCTCTTGTGGGGTCCCTGCTCCTTTCTCTTGGTCCCTATAGTCAAAGCTATGGTTTTTCCAGTAATCATGTACAGATGTGAGTTGGGCTGTAATGTTTTCAAACTGGTGCTGGAGAAGACTCTTGAGAGTCCCTTGGACAGCAAGGAGATCAAACCAGTCAGTCCTAAAACAAATCAACCCTAAATATTCATTGGAAGGACTGATGCTCAAGCTGAAGCTCCAATACTTTGGCCACCCGATGCGAAGAACTGACTCATTAGAAAAGACCCTGATGCTCAGAAAGATTGAGGGCAGGAGGAGAAGCGGGTGACAGAGAAGGAGATGGTTGGACGGCAACACCGACTCAATGGACATGAGTTCGGGCAAATCTGGGAGATAGTGAAGGACAGAGAAACCTGGTATGCTGCTGTTCATGGGGTCACAGAGTTGGATACAATTGAGTGGCTGAACAAAAACAGCTCACATCTGTACATGCTGCTACTAAGTCGCTTAAGTCATGTCTGACTCTGTGCGACCCCACAGACGGCAGCCCATCAAGCTCCTTCGTCCTGGTATTCTCCAGGCAAGAATACCTGTCTAAAGTTTAAAAAGTAACATATTATCAAAGATTCTATTTATATTCCCCATTTAAATCTTGAGTTTAATCATTTTTGCAAAATTCAAAATGATCATTATATCCTTTTCTATTCTCTGTTCTTGTGTTTTGCCCATTTTTAATTGGAAGTTTTCTCTTATTTAAATTAATGTTTAGGCATGTATAATATTTTAGACATATTTCTCCCTTTCTGTAAATGAATTTCAATAAAACTCCATCATAATTTATGCATGAGAAGGACAGAGATTGAATAAACTATTAGGGTGTGAAAATACTTGAAAATGTAAGACAAATATAAAGTCTTTGTGACAATTCATTGTTAACATGAGACAATAATGCATATAATTTATAATGTAAAGATATGCATCATAAATATAATACCATAATTATGTATTGCTACTATATGTATCATGTATGTGCATTATTAATGCATGAAATCATTATGTATATGTAGTTTGTAACTTGTAAATATACATTTATTTATTGATTATGTTTAAATTTAGATATATAATTCATCATAACTAGAAGGTTCATCTACTTCTATATTAAAAATGAAAAAAATTTTCAAAATATGCTATATAAAATGGGTATTTAATTAATAGCTAACTTTCTGTCAAAATGAACTTTTAAGGTTTATACTAACTTAATAAAATAATAACACTGAGACAGCTGTAATAAGGCTAAATAAGATAAATAATACCACCAACAAATATTTATAGTAATGATACATTAGTGAATAAAGAAAAGATATATTGTTATTTTAGAAAATGTAGAAAATCTAAAGAATCCTACCATACAGAAGCAATCATATAATAATAAAATATAACAGATAATATTATATATATTACATTATAGCTATACATTATATAATATACATATATTATATTATATATTATTATACAAATACACACATATATACGTATATATATACATATATATAATATATGTATACTATGTATTGATATATCTATATCATTGAGATTTATATATTATATAATTGAAATTTCTATATTGATATAATATACATTTATACAATATAAATTTAATATATTTGAATTTATAAATAAGTAATACAATAAATTATAATAAATAATATTTATGAATAATATATATTCATAAAACATTTATATTTTATATAAAATAAATTTATATATTTATATATAACATACATTTATATTATACAAATCTTTAAAATTTAAATAATTTGTAAAATAAGTTTATATTTATATAGTATGATATATTAATACTTTATTTATAATAATATACTTATAATAACAATATTATAAATCAATATATATGTAAATATAATATATAAATATATATTTATAATATATTTACATTAATAATATACATATAATTTATAAATATATCAATATTTATAAGTATTTAAAATACATATTTATAAAATATATTTTTTTATCTTTATATAATATCAATTTATACTTATATAAAATAATAAATATATTACATTATATATATAATGTATAATAGTTATAGTAATAATTATACAGGTAAAATTATTATAGTATTATAGTATATATATATACTTATAAGAATAAGCTTATACTTGTATTTGCTTATAAAATTTTATATATTGCTTAATATATATAATGAGATATAATAATATACATAATAATATAAAATGATATATTATAATATTTTCACCAAATAATTATGTTATAACTTATAATTTTAATTAAGTATTAATTGATATATTTATATAATATAATAAATAATGACACATAATAATTAATACACATGAAATACATATAATATATATTGTATATAATAAGCAATAATTATATAATTATCAGAAATATTATTAATATTATTAGCTATAATAATATTTATTAATATTATTAATTATAATAAAATAATTAGATTTTAAAATTATTGGTTAAAATAATAAAATTTATTAAACTATTAAATAATATTTTAAAGTGTTAATTAAATGGTTAATTAAATTTACTTAAATATTTACTATTAATTTTAATCATTAATTTAACTCATTAATAAATAATTAAAATTCCTTTAATAAATGAATCATTAACAAAATAAATAATTGAATAAATAATTAACTGATAATTAAATTAACTAATTATCTTAATAATTTAAAAATGCAATAAAACTTTTCATTATATAATTATTCTTAATAAGTAATAATTTAAAAGTAGTATTTGATAATAATGATTATGTCCAATAATTAATGATATTGATAATAGGTCATTAATAATTAATAAATAATTGAATATAATTAATTATTGATTAATGATAGATGGGTTTTAGTGGAAAATAATACATAAGTAATAGTCAACAAATAAAATTAATTATTAATTAATGATTATTCAAATAATTAGCTAATCAATGATTAATATATAATCAAATTATCAATCATCTTATTATTTCAATAATTAACTCAATAATAAATCATTGAGTTATTAATTAATTAACTGAATACACAAATAATTAATAAAATTATTAATTAAAATATTAACCAAATTATTAATAAAATAGTGAACTGGATACTCAAATGATCAGATTACTAATTACATTATTAATCAAACTTTTTCAAGTTAATATCTGAATCATCAAATTATTAAGTTATTAATCAAATAATTAGGTTGATAATCAAATAATTAATTAAATTCTTAATCAAATTATCAATCATATAATTAGCTGCATAATCAAATAATTAATAAAAATTTCAATACAATTTTTAATCAAGTAATTAACTGGTAATAAAATAATAAAATTGTAAATAAATTTATTTATTAATTATTAATTAAATAACTAACCTGGTAATCAATTATCAATCAAATCATTTGATTAAATTATTAATCAAATTGTTAATAAAACAATTAAATTAATAATGAAATAAATCATAACATTATCAATAAGATAATTAACTGTGTAATCAAATTATTAATGAAATTATTGACCAAATAATGGGATAATCTACTAATTACTGAGTTTATTGAAATTTTAATCTGTTAATCAAGTAATTAACTGGATAAACAAAAATTAATCAAATTATTAATCAGGTGTTTTACTAATTAATTAAAGAAATAAATATTTAAGGATAATAATTAGTAATAATAGCATTTTATGTATATTATAAACTAATTTAAACAGTTATTAATAAGTAATAATTAACAATCAATTATTGTTCAAATTTAAAATATTAATATTTAATAATAATAGCAATTATTCAATAATTAAATTAGTTAACTTATTAATATCTTAAAGAATAATTAATGCTTATTGTTAAATGATTAATTACAACTGATTAAGAAAGAATTATTAAGTTCATATATAATGTATAATATCAATCTCAGATTGTAGGAGACCATAAAAGGAAAATAAGTCTATATAAAACCAGCATCAATTTGGCCTGAATTCACATCAGTTCACTGACATCACACAACTATGAGATAAGGTGGTAATAATGGTATACTCTTTTACACATGGAGGAACATAAGTGTTTAATGAAAAGTAACTTGCACAAGAACATCATAAAAATGTTTTATTTTTTATTTTTTTTTAATTTTTTGAACTGATACACCATGTTCTTTATTTAATGTAAGCTTTAAGAACATTTTAATCCAAATTAAAAGTTTCCATGTATTTAGAATATCCAGTTTTCTTTTTTTTTTTTTTCATTTATTAGTTGGAGGCTAATTATTTTACAATACTGTAGTGGTTTTTGCCATACATTGACATGAATCAGCCATGGATTTACATGTGTTCCCCATCCCGATCCCCCCTCCCACCTCCCTCCCCATCCCATCCCTCTGGGTCTTCCCAGTGCACCAGCCCTGAGCACTTGTCTCATGCATCCAACCTGGACTGGCGATGTGTTTCACACTTGATAATATGTTTTGATGCTGTTCTCTCAGATCATCCCACCGTCACTTTCTCCCATAGAGTCCAAAAGTCTGTTCTATACCTCTGTGTCTCTTTTTCTGTCTTGCATATAGGGCTATCGTTACCATATTTTTAAGTTCCATATATATGCGTTAGTATACTGTATTGGTGTTTATCTTTCTGGCTTACTTCACTCTGTATAATGGGCTCCAGTTTCATCCATTTCATTAGAACTGATACAAATGTATTCTTTTTAATGGCTGAGTAATATTCCATGGTGTATATGTACCACAGCTTTTTTGTCCATTTATCTGCTGATGGGCATCTAGGTTGCTTCCATGTCCTGGCTATTATAAACAGTGCTGCAATGAACATTGGGGTGCACGTGTCTCTTTCAGATCTGGTTTCCTCGGTGTGTATGCCCAGAAGTGGTATTGCTGGGTCATATGGCAGTTCTCTTTTCAGTTTTTTAAGGAATCTCCACACTGTTCTCCATAGCGGCTATACTAGTTTGCATTCCCACCAACAGTGTACGCGGGTTCCCTTTTCTCCACACCCTCTCCAGCATTTGCTGCTTGTAGACTTTTGGATAGCAGCCATCCTGACTGGCATGTAATGGTACCTCATTGTGGTTTTGATTTGCATTTCTCTGATAATGAGTGATGTTGAGGTTGAGCATCTTTTCATGTACCACACCCTTCTTATTAATAGGACTTTAATCAGCCAAGGAGAAGACCCTTTAGCATTTATTGAAGAGCTGGTTTGGTGGTGCTGAATTCTCTCAGCTTTTGCTTGTCTGTAAAGCTTTTGAATTCTCCTTCATATCTGAACGAGATCCTTCCTGGGTACAGTAATCTGGGTTGTAGGTTATTCTCTTTCATTACTTTAAGTATGTCCTGCCATTCCCTTCTGACCTGAAGAGTTTCTATTGATAGATTAGCTGTTATCCTTATGCGAATCCCCTTGTGTGTTATTTGTTGTTTCTCCCTTGCTGCTTTTAATATTTGTTCTTTGTGTTTGACCTTTGTTAATTTGATTAACATGTGTCTTGGGGTGTTTCGCTTTGGGTTTATCCTGTTTGGGACTCTCTGGGTTTCTTGGACCTGTGTGACTATTTCCTTCCCCATTTTAGGGACGTTTTCAGCTATTATCTCCTCGAGTATTTTCTCATGGCCTTTCTTTTTGTCTTCTTCTGGGACTCCTATGATTTGAATGTTGGGACATTTCACATTGTCCCAGAGGTCCCTGAGGTTGTCCTCATTTCTTTTGATTCTTTTTTCCTCTCTGCTTCATTTGTTTCCACCATTTTATCTTCTACCTCACTTATCCTATCTTCTGCCTCCTCTATTCTACTGTTGGTTCCCTCCAGAGTGTTTTTGATCTCATTTATTGTATTATTCATTTTTAATTGACTCTTTTTTATTTCTTCTAAGTCCTTGTTAAACATTTCTTGTGTCTTCTCAATCCTTGTCTCCAGGCTATTTATCTGTAACTCCATTTTGTTTTCAAGATTTTGGATCATTTTTATTATCATTATTCTAAATTCTTTTTCAGGTAGATTCCCTATCCCCTCCTCTTTTGTTTGGCTTGGTGGGCATTTTTCATTTTCCTTTACCTGCTGGGTATTTCTCTGCCTTTTCATCTTATTTAGATTACTTTGTTTGGGGTGGCCTTTCTGTATTCTGATGGTCTGTGGTTCCTTTTTATTGTGGAGGTTTCTCCCAGTGGGTGGGGTTGGACGATTGGCTTGTCAAGATTTCCTGGTTAGGGAAGCTTGTGTCGGTGTTCTGGTGCATGGAGCTGGATTTCTTTTCTCTGGCGTGCAATGGAGTGTCCAGTAGTGAGTTTTGAGATGGGTTTATGTATTTGGTGTGACTTTGGGCAGCCTGTATGTTGATGCTCAGGGCTATGTTCCTGCGTTGCTGGAGAATTTGCATGGTATGTCTTGCTCTGGAACTTATTGGCTCTTGGGTGGTGGTTGGTTTCAGTGTAGGTGTGGAGGCTTTTGGATGATCTCTTATTACTTAATGTTCCCTGTAGTCAGGAGTTCTCTGGTGTTCTCAGGTTTTGGGCTTAAGTCTCCTGCCTCTGGATTTCAGTCTTATTCTTCCAGTAGCCTTGAGACTTCTACCATACAGCACTGATAATAAAACTTCTAGGTTAATGGTGAAAAGATTCTCCACAGTAAGGGACACCCAGAGAGGTTCACAGAGTTACATGAGGAAGAGGAGAGGGAGGAGGGAGATAAAGATGAGCAGAAGGAGAAAAAGGGGGACTCGTGAGGAAAGAGACAGATCTACGCAGTACTCTGTTCCCTAACACATCAAGCCCAAACTTTCAGACACTAATGTTCTTTCTGGAAGGATAAAATCAATAGCTATGCTTACCTTACATATTTACTTCTGAATAAGCATTTTGCAGCTTTCAAATTCAGAGCATTTTGGAAGTAAGAGATACATATATAGCATTATATACTATTGCCATTATTATTTATCTGAAATTAAAAAAAAAACCTGTTACTTGCTATTTTTTCCAGAAAAATAAAAATACTTTTAAATCAATGTTTTCATATTTCTGCTTACCCTGACAATATTTTGTCTATACAAGTAAACATTTGAATAAGAAATGTGCATGCATATGGATAGCTAATTCTTCTAAAGTAAAATATGCAACTTGTATTTAAAAACTCTTTCCCCTCCCACCAGCTGTTCTCAGATACCTCATGAATAAATATTGAAAGCCTACAGAAAGTCAATTATGCTATTACAGCTAAAAGGCAATTTCCTCCATTCAACTATTTCATTATAAAAATAGTGATGAACATGAAAAATTTAATATTATCAGGAAATGTTGTGTATATTATATTTAGGTGTTATCATGAATGTATTTATATATTCTTATCTTGCTAGAAAAAAGTTTTAAACATATAAACTCTGTGTTGTTTGATATGACTGATCTTAGTTTGACAACTTCAGACAAATATTTATGCTCAAATTCATATCAAGATATAGTTATTGGATGTGAAAAATTATATTTCAGATTTTATTCAGATTAAACTATGTGTTTTTAACTGAATAGAAGAAATTATTTATGCCACTACATAAATGATGATTACTTCTGGATGGAAGGATTCTTTAGATTCTCTACATTTTCTAAAATGATAATATATAATTTCTTTATTCACTAATTTAACATTACTATAAATATTTGATAGTGGTACTATTTAATTTATTTAGCCTTATTACAGCTGTCTCAATGTTATTATTTTATTAAGTTAATATAAACCTTAAAAGTTCATTTTGACAGAAAATTAGCTATTAACAAAATACCCATTTTATATAGCATATTTTGAAAAATTTTTAATTTTTAAGGTAGAAGTAGATAAACCTTCTAGTTAAGATGAATTATATTTCTAAATTTAAACATAATAAACAAATAAATAAATGTATATTTACAGGTTACAAATTATATATATATAATGATTGCATGCATTAATAATGCACATACATGACAGATATAGTAGTAATACATAATTATTGTATTATATTTATGATGCATATCTTTATATTATAAATTATATGCATTATTGTCTCATGTAAACAATGAATTCTCACAAAGACTTTATATTTGTCTTACATTTTCAAGATATTTACACACTCTAATAGTTTATTCAACCTCTGTCCTTCCCATGCATAAATTATTGTGAAGGAGTTTTATTTTGTGGTTATTACACAGAAGATTCCTAAGAAAAAATTTAAGTACAAATTAAATATTATATATAAATTTTAAATTAAAATATTAAAATTATTTATAAAATATAAGGTAATAAAGCAAGGGAACTAAATATTTGCAATATATATTAATAAGAAATTATTATATAAAAATTTACAACTGATTATATCAAGAATTTTTAGTTTTTTAATATAACTACAACTATGAAAAGAAAGGATAAAAAATACCAGTATCCAGAAAGAGTGGTAAACATCAAAGATAGTTTTATTAGTTGCCAGGCACCTGAAGGTAAAATCTAGAGAGTATCACATTCTATAGAGAATGTCTATACTGTGGAGAACTATATGTTGGGGGAAAATTAAAATCTTCAATTCTAGATATGGGATGCTACTGTTTCTTCTCTATCACTGGCAAACTGACTTCAGTGGCAGTAGAATACAGAGAAAAGGTAAGGACATAGAGGTTCACCAAAAAGGAGAAAGTTCCTATTCTCCATACTCTTGCTGAGTCTGTGTAACATCAAGTTTTATCTTTGCATTTCTGAAAAGTTTAAAAAGCAACATATTGTCAAAGATTTTATTTATATTCCCCCTTTAAATCTTGAGTTTAATCATTTTTTGCAAAATTCAAAATGATCATTATATCCTTTCTTATTCTCTCTCAGTTCTTATGTTTTGCCCATTTTTAATTGGAAGTTTTCACTTATTTAAATTAATATTTAGGCATGTATAATATTTTTAGACATATTTCTCCATTTCTGTAAATGAATTTCAATAAATTTTCCCTTTTGCCCTTAGTTCCTTGACTTTGTATACATAGTTTATGCTGGAATAGTTTTCCATGTAACTGAATACTTAATATATTTAGTGCTTTTAGTTATCTTGAAATTAAGTAGAGGTGAAGTTCACATCATATAAAATAAACTATTTTAAAGTTGATGTCAGTGACATTTAGTGTGTGAACACTGTTACACAAACTCTAATTCCATCTAGTTGCAAAATATTTTCATCATTTCAAAAGGAAATTTCTTACTTGTTAAGTAGTTATTCTCTGGTCCCTACTTCCCCTGCCCCTCGCAATTTGCAAAGTGCATTCTGTCTTTGTGGATTTACTTCTTCTGAGTATTCCTGACAAAATAAGCCATACATTCTCTGTCATTTTGTAGGTGGCTTCTTTCACTTAATGTTTTCTAGGTTCATCATCTAGAGTTGTAACCTCTAACAGTTCATTTTTTGTTTTCAATACCTGAGTAATACTCCGTTGTATGTAAATATACCACAGCTTGTAGTATATTCACCTTGTGACCATCATAAATAATTCTACAATGAACATACATGCACAGGTACCTGTTTGAATACCGGTTTTGAATTCTTCTTAATATACATGTAGGTGTGGAATTGGTGGATCTTATGGTAATTTTATGTTTAACTTTTGAGGGCTCATCAAACTACTCTCCATAGTACTGAACCATCTTTCACTCCCACCACTCACATATAAGGGTGCCAGTTTCACTGTATCTTCTTCAACATTTTTTATTATTGTTGCCTTTTATTGTTCAGTAGCTAAATCATGTCCAATTCTTTGAGATCCCATAAACTGCAGCACACCAGGCTTCACTGCCCTTCGCTATTTCCCTGAGTTTGCTCAAATTCATCTCCACTGAGTCAGTGATGCCATCCAACAATCCCATCCTCTGTTGCTCCCTTCTCCTCTTGCCCTCAATCTTTCCCAGGATCAGGGTCTTTCCCAATGAATCAGCTGTTTGCATCAGGTGGCCAAAGTATTGGAGTTTCAGCTTCAGCATCAATCCCTCCAATGAGTATTTAAAGTTGATCTCCTTGCCATCCAAGGGACTCTCAAGAGTCTTCTCCAGTACCACAGTTCGAAAGCATCAATTCTTCAGTGCTCAGCCTTACATATGGTCCAACTCTCACATCCGTCATGACTACTGGAAAAACCACAACTTCGACTATTTGGACCTTTGTTGGCAAAGAGATGCCTCTGCTTTGTCATAGCTTTTCTTCCAAGGAGCAAGTGTCTTTTAACTTCATGACTGCAGTCTCTGTCCACAAGGATTTTAGAGCCCAAGGAAATGAAATGTTACTGTTTCCACTTTTCCCCCATTTTTTTGCTATGAAGTGATGGGACCAGACCCCATGATCTTTGTTTTTTGAATGTTGAGTTTTAAGTCAGCTTTTTCACTCTCCTCTTTCACCTTCATCAAAATGCTCTTTATTTCCTCTTCACTTTCTGCCTTTAGTGTGGTATCGTCTGCATATCTGAGGTTGTTCTATTTCTACTTGCAATCTTGATTCTAGCTTGTGCTTCATCCAGTCCAGCATTTTGCATGATGTGCTCTGCATATAAGTTAACTAAGCAGGGTGACAATATACAGGCTTGACGTACTCCTTTCCCAATTTGGAACCAGTCCGTCTTTCCATGTCCGGCTCTAACTGTTGCTTCTTGACCTGCATACAGATTTTTTATGAGGCAGATAAGGTGGTCAGGTATTCTCATCTCTTTAAGAATTTTCCAGTTTGTTGTGATCCACACAGTCAAAGGCTTTAATGTAGTCAATGGAGCAGAAGCAGATTTTTGTTTTAATTCCATTTCTTTTTCTATGATCCAGCAGATGTTGGCGTTTTCATCTCTGGTTCCTATGCCTTTTCTAAATCCAGCTTGTACATCTGGAAGTTTTTAGTTCACATACTGTTGAAGCCTAGCTTGAAGGATTTGAGCGTTACCTTGCTAGCATACCAAATGAGCACAATTGTGCAGTAGTTTGAGCATTCTTTGGCATTGCCTTTCTTTGGGATTGAAATGAAAACTGACCTTTTCCAGTCCTGTGGCCACTGCTGAGTTTTCCACATTTGCTGGCATATTGAGTTCAGCACTTTAACAGCATCATCTTTTAGGATTTGAAATAGCTCAAGTGGAATTTTGTCACCTACACTAGCTTTGTAGTAATGCTTCCTCATGCCCACTTGACTTCACATTCCAAGATGTCTGGCTTCATGTGAGTGACCACACCATTGTGGTTATCTGGGTCGTTAGGACCTTTCTTACATAGTTCTTCTATGTATTCTTGCCATCTCTTCTTAATCTCCTATGCTTCTGTTGGGTCCCTGCTGTTTTTCTCCTTTGTTGTAACCATCTTTGCCAAAAATGTTCCCTTGGTAACTCTAATTTTCTTGAAGAGATCTCTAGTCTTTCCCATTCTAGTGTTTTCTCTATTTCTTTGTATTGTTCACTTAAAACTTTCTTATCTCTCCTTGGTCTTCTCTGGGACTCTGCATTCATTTGGGTATAGCTTTCCGTGTGTTGTTGCTATTATTATTGATATCTGAGTGCCTTAACTCTCTTTTTCTCCTTCTCTCACTTATTTTCTCTCAATAAATTGGTTTTCTTTCTTTAGGAAATACTAATACACTTGTTAATTAGAGACAAATTAAATGACTCTTATACACTCAATATATAATGAGGGAGACAAACTGTATAATTGCTCTAGATAGTCCTGTCCCAGAAGAAGAAAAGCAGTACTTATCCAGAAATATTAATGATTGTGTGCATGTGCAGTCAGTCATGCCTAACTCTTTGGGATCCCATGGACTGTAGCCCACCAGGCTCCTCTGTGCCTGGCATTTTCTAGGCAAGAATGCTGGAGTGGGTTGTCATTTCTTTCTCCGGGATCTTCCCGACCCAGGAACTGAACCCACCCCTTGTGTCTCCTGCATTGGCAGGAAGATCCTTTACCAGCTGAGCCACTGTACATAGCAATTCTGAAATTCAGATGAGAATATAATGTGCTTTGCTGTGTAGTACTTAGTCACTCAGTCATGTCCAGCTCTGTGACCCCATGAGCTGTAGCCCACCAGGTTTCTCTGTCCACAGGGATTCTCTAGAAAAGAATACTGGAGTGGGCTGCCATGCCCTCAGCCTGGGGATCTTTCCAACCCAGGGACTGAACCCAGGCCTCCCATATTGCAGGAGGATTCTTTACCATCTGAGCCACCAGCGAAGCTCAAGAATACTGAAGTGGGTAGTCTATCCCTTCTCCATGGGCTCATCCCAAAACAGGAATCAAACCAGGGCCTCCTGATTTCCTTAGGGTATATGGCTAGAAATGAAATTGCTGGGTCATATGGTGGTAAAATTTCACCTCCCAGTTGAGCTACTGGGGAAGGTTGAGCATTAATTAATTACCAGCCATTAATTAGCTCACAATTCTCCTACCTGGGAATGATTCCCCACCATTCTTATTTGATGTTGCCATCTAAATTATTCCCCCTCTTCAGAAAAGAAAAAAAAAAAAAAAAAGCTTGTGTTTATAGCTCAGTACTTTTCTCACCATTCTTACTACCCAAGGTCAGAGATTCAAATCTTCTTTTTCACGTTGTACTCTGTCTTCTTTCAGTTCTACCTGATACAATTTCTTAAACTTAAAATTTTTCAAGTTTCTTCCTTTTTTTTAAAATTATTTTTTAATTGAAGAATAATTGCTTTACAGAATTGTGTTGGTTTGTGCCAAACATCAACATGAATCAGCCATAGGTACATATATGTCCCCTCCTTCTTGAACCTCCTTCCCATCTTCCTTCCCATCCCACCCTTCTAGGATTTTACAGAGCCCCAGTTTGAGTTCCCTGAGTCATACAACAAATGCCCTTTGGCTCTCTATTTTACATATGGTAATGTAAATTTCCATATTACTCTCTCCATACATCCCAACCTCTCATTCTTCCCATCCCCTGGGTCATTAAGTATGTTCTTTTTATCTGTGTTTCCATTGCTGCCCTGCAAATAATTTTATCAGTATCACCTTTCTAGATTCCATATATATGCAATAGTATAAGATACTTCTTTTTCTCTTTCTGACTTACTTTGCTCTGTATAATAGGCCCTAAAATTCATCACCTCATTAGAACTGACTCAAATGTGTTCCTTTTTGTGGCTGAGTAATAGTCCATTGTGTATATGTACCACAGTTTCTTTATCTATTCATCTGTTGATGGACATCTAGGTTGCTTCCATGTTCTAGCTATTGCAAATAGTGCTGCAATGAACACTGGGGGTACCTGTGCCTTTTTCAATTTTGATTTCCTTAGGGTATATGCCTAGAAACGGAATTGCTGGGTCATATAATGGTAAACTTTTTCAAATTTCTTATGAGTCAATTTATAATTTACTCCAGTAGATAAGAAACAGGCCCACAAACTTGATCTAAAGAAGCTATTGAATACTTTGATTCCCTGTAAATCTTTTATAAGACACGGCTCTTAAGATGCAAGGAAGCTCTGTTATTTAGAAAAGGTATGTGAGAAATGACCTAAACACACTTAGAGGGGCTCCAGTTTTTGAATATGTCTCTGAGGTTGACTATGTTTTTCAGAAGTCTTGACAAAGTGTTTTACTTTCAAGGCTCTAACTCCATTTACAGAACTATTTGTTTGTTGCCATATTCAACTACTGTCTCAAGCCATTTCTTAATTTTAGAAACATTTGCTATCTGGAAAGCTGGGTCTAAAAATATTTTATTTTTAAACTGAGAAAACCTATGAGACTTTATATTATATTGTTCTTATTTCAGCTCCTTTCTACTCTCTCACATTTTACTATAGACAGCAAGGAGACTGTAGGTCATATCGTCAACTCTCTTCCTAGAAATCTCCTTACTTAGTTCAACAGTTTCTTAAGTGAATTTTCTCTTTCCATGTTATTTTAGTCCATAATGTCCCCAGATTTCTTTTACTCTATTAACAAGGCTCTCTAGCTTCCAATGACATTTATTTATCCTTCATTAAGCACTCATCAATAGGCCTCTGAGAGCAATTAGGCCTTTACTAGCAGTCTCTTCTTAGTCTGTCACTAATGCTCTTTTCATGGCTCTTCCAGCTTCCACATGCAACCTGTGCAGGTTGCGTGTGCAACCTGGTTCCACATGCTCCAAAACCATGTCTCAGATTTAGATGCTGCTTTGGGACCAACCTCCAATCCAACATGAGTTGTTGTAACAAGATGGTGGACTTTGGTAAACTATGTTTCCCAACAAAGCGCACAGTTCCAATCTCACATGTTGTTTCAGAAACTTGCTATTCTCACAGGGTATATTTTCTCTTCTCTTAAAACTGGATGGGTCTTTGTAAATGCCTCATGCATATAGAATATAGCAGAAATAAAATACTATAACCTATGAGTCTATGTTAGAACAGAAAATACAATTTCTACAAATCTCTGTCCCTTGGAACCTATGTACTATATTGTAGGAAAGCTCTGACCCACCGAGAGGCCACAAACACTGTATGATAACTGAAAGCCAAACTAAGGGTCCAGCTTATCAACCATCAGGAAGCTGTCCACCGTGGTAGTGTGAATGAAATGCCTCAGATGAGTTCAGACCCTACGTGTGTTGTCAGCTCAAGCCCTCAGCTGTTAATTAAATGCCCAAATGTCACTGGACAAACACAAATAGACCTTCCTTTGTCCTTTCTAAATCTTAATGCTCCACAGATTCTGTGAGTATATAAAATAGCTGTTTTACAGTACTAAAATTTGGGGTAATTTTTTGTACAGCAATAAATAATCAGAGCAGTAAGAATTGTCAAGAGCAGATGAAAAATATGGAAGTAAGCAGTTGTAAGAGAAATCAAATGGCTAACAACAATGCAAAACAGTCATAATGACAGAAAACAGCACAACATTGTAAGGCCATTATCATCCAATTAAAAATGGCTCACAAACGTAAAATATCTCTTTTTTTGGCTTGTAAGAAAAAGTTTGCATCTCCCTAACAGGCATCATTAAAGCAGCAATAATTTCTACCTATTGTGAGCCAGTTTAATTTGTTATTTTTGGCTTATGAAAATACCTAGATTCCTATTAAAATTCTTTTTTTTTTTTTTCTTCAGTTTTTCAGAGTTGGTGTGTCTTGCTTGCAGTCAAAGAATACCAACTGATCACAAAGTAAGTTCAAGGAGTGGAAGCAAGCAATAGATCCTCTGGAAAAAAATGTGTAGTATTTGGAAATGTTTGCTCATATTAAGTTGGGGAACTAGCAGGAAGGTTGCTTTTTAAAGACCAAGATGAAATAGTAAGTCCCCATGACACACAG
Organism: Cervus elaphus; assembly: GCF_910594005.1. NCBI lineage: Eukaryota > Metazoa > Chordata > Mammalia > Artiodactyla > Cervidae > Cervus > Cervus elaphus. The sequence continues at coordinate 3,685,270 of NC_057831.1, read as the reverse complement.
TGGCAAAGTAGTGAATTAATCTGTCAGTGGTGGCCCCTGCATCTTTGTTATAAGGAATTCAATCTGTTAGTGTAAAATAATTCAACTATCATTGGTCCAATGACACAGTCATTTTTACATATGATTAATGCACTAATTGTTTAAAATAGTGCAGTATAAAACGGTAAAAAATTGCATGGAATTATAGGTCTAAAAATAAGTTCAATCTTGGTCTCCCACAAGGCTAAAATTCCTTGAGAATTGAGATAATTTTTCAAATATTTGCATAGGTTCTCATTCTTAATAAATAAAATAATGAATTAATGGTTGAAACAATAACTTATTGAATGATGTAAAGCACTTCCTCTGAATTGGTTGGAATTAATATGGGGCATTTAGATTCCTGAAATTCAATGATGATAGGGATTTCTAATTGCTTCTCCTGCACCAACACACACACACACACAAACACACACACAATAAGATCTTAAAGACACTAAACAAGACACATGAGAGTAGAAATATTTCTGGTTATTTTCAAGTGTTTAGCATTTTTTGTTTGTTTTAATGACAAGATGAGAATATAGTAATATTGCAAATATCCGTAGTTGTAAAATTCTTAAAGTTAATAATAGTACAATTTTTCACCATTTTTTAACTCAGAGTGAGAGTGCTAACTCTCTCTATATAGACTACAAGCAAGAAGAGCAAAATATATACTTGTTCTTCTGTAACACATACTTCTAATTATTCAAAATTTAAGCAATATGACACTACCCACCTATATGCTGCCTGAAATTATAACATTGTTTATGCCTGGATTGCTTGAAATAGTTAAACCCATCTCTTAAACTAAAAACGTTTTTGTATATAAGCTCTTGGTGTTGCATCTGACATCTGGACCAATTGTCAGCTCTGGTAGTTTTGTCCCTTAGTGTTCCATGCATTTACTTTCTAACTTGTTTAGATCTTGTAATTTAAGCATCTTTAAATAGGATATAGCTCTTCTGGATAATGCAAAATCTTGAATGAATTCAAAAGAGAGATGTGATATCATAGAAACATTGTCTGTAAAGTATAATTACATTTTTAAAAGTTTTCATCCTTGCATGCCTGATAGCAATGTAGGTATTCTATTCATAGCCACTAGGATAGTACTGAAAACTTCTGCTTAGTGTATTGGCCAAAAAGTTCATTTAGGGTTTTCCATAAAACTGTATGGAAAAACCCAGATGAATCTTTTGGCCAACTCAATATTCATGTCTGTGGCACGTAAAAATCCTATTTAAAATGCTATTAAATGTAAAGTATTTAAGTGGTCCTTTTATAGACTGATAAAAGATTGCTGATTGTAGAGAGAAAGCAATAAACTTTTATTGAGATTTAGGTATTGGACCATTGGTAAGTTTTCTTTATTATCAAAATAACTCCACGCTCTCGTCCATTTCATTCCCAGGCAAATAAAGAATAGTAACATGTCACAGGCCTTCAGTTTCATTCCTGAGTGCCTGAAAATCTAAACTGTGAATATCTGTCAACACAGCAGTCAGGCTTTGACATCACATGTTTTAAACAATGTGTGTTCATAGTAGAGAAATATGTAATAACATATAGTCTCAGCATTTCTTTCTTCTTTTACTGGAAACATTATCTCAATCTCTCTATCCTTTATCCTCAATCTATATATAGCTGAAAGATGGAAAAGCTCTATACAGTCAGCAAAAACAAGACTGGGAGCAGACTGTGGCTCAGATCATGAACTCCTTATTGTCAAATTCAGACTTAAATTGAAGAGAGTAGGGATAACCACTAGACCATTCAGGTATGACCTAAATCAAATCCCTTATGCTTATACAGTGGAAGTGAGAAATAGATTTAAGGGACTAGATCTGCTAAACAGAGTGCCTGATGAACAATGGACAGAGGTTTGTGACATTGTACAGGAGACAGGGATCAAGACCATCCCTAAGAAAAAGAAATGCAAAAAAGCAAAATAGCTGTCTGAGGAGGCCTTACAAATAGCTGTGAAAAGAAGAGAAGTGAAAAGAAAAGGAGAAAAAGAAAGATATACCCATTTGAATGCAGAGTTCCAAAGAATAGCCAGAAGAGATAAGAAAGCCTTCCTCAGTGATCAATGCAAAGAAATAGAGGAAGATAATAGATTGAGAAAGACTAGAGATCTCTTGAAGAAAATTAGAAATACCAAGGGACGCTATGGAAAACAGTGTGGAGATTCCTTAAAAAACTGGAAATAGAACTGCCATATGACCCAGCAATCCCACTTCTGGGCATACACACTGAGGAAACCAGATCTGAAAGAGACACGTGCACCCCAATGTTCATCGCAGCACTGTTTATAATAGCCAGGACATGGAAGCAACCTAGATGCCCATCAGCAGATGAATGGATAAGGAAGCTGTGGTACATATACACCATGGAATATTACTCAGCCATTAAAAAGAATTCATTTGAACCAGTCCTAATGAGATGGATGAAGCTGGAGCCCATTATACAGAGTGAAGTAAGCCAGAAAGATAAAGAACATTACAGCATACTAACACATATATATGGAATTTAGAAAGGTGATAACGATAACCCTATATGCAAAACAGAAAAAGAGACACAGAAATACAGAACAGACTTTTGAACTTTGTGGGAGAATGTGAGGGTGGGATATTTCAAAAGAACAGCATGTATACTATCTATGGTGAAACAGATCACCAGCCCAGGTGGGATGCATGAGACAAGTGCTTGGGCCTGGTGCACTGGGAAGACCTAGAGGAATCGGGTGGAGAAGGAGGTGGGAGGGGGGATCGGGATTGGGAATACATGTAAATCCATGGCTGATTCATATCAATGTATGACAAAACCCACTGGGAAAAAAAAAAAAAAACAAGTCAAAAAAAAAAAAACAAAAAAACTATAGTCCACCTAGAGGGATGGGATGGGGGAGGGGGAAGCTTCAGAGGCTTGGGATATATGTAGACATGTCTGATATATGTTGTACAGCCGAACTTAACATTGTAAAGCAATTATACTCCAATAAAAAAAAAACTTTAAAAAAAAAAAAAAAGAAATACCAAGGGAACATTTCATGCAAAGATGGGCTCAATAAAGGACAGAAATTGTATGGACCTAACAGAAGCAGAAGATATTAGGAAGAGGTGGCAAGAATACACAGAAGAATTATACTAAAAAGATCTTCATGACCCAGATAATCATGATGGTGCGATCACTCACCTAGAGCCAGATATCCTGAGATGTGAAATTAAGTGGGCCTTAGGAAGCATCACTATGAACAAAGCTAGTGGAATTCCAGTTGAACTGTTTCAAATCCTAAAAGATGATGCTGTGAAAGTGTTGCACTCAATATGCCAGCAAATTTGGAAAACTCAGCATTGGCCTCAGGACTGGAAAAGGTCAATTTTCGTTTCAATCCCAAAGAAAGTCAATGCCAAAGAATGCTCAAACTACTGCACAATTGCACTCATCTCACACGCTAGTAAAGTAATGCTCAAAATTCTCCAAGCCAGGCTTCAGCAATACATGAACTGTGAACTTCCTGCTGATGTTAGAAAAGGTAGAGTAACCAGAGATCAAATTGCCAACATCCTTTGGATCATTGAAAAGACAAGAGGGTTCCAAAAAAACATCTACTCCTGCTTTATTGACTATGCCAAAGCCTTTGACTCTGTGGATCACAATAAACTGCGGAAAATTCTGACAGAGATGGGAATACCAGACCACCTGACCTGCCTCTTGAGAAACCTTTATACAGGTCAGGAAGAAACAGTTAGGACTGGACATGGAACAACAGACTGTTTCCAAATCAGGAAAGGAGTACGTCTAGGCTGTATATTGTCACCCTGCTTATTTAACTTCTATGCAGATTACATCATGAGAAACGCTGGGCTGGAAGAAGCACAAGCTGGAATCAAGATTGCTGGGAGAAATATCAGTAACCTAAGGTATGCAGATGACACCAAACTTATGGCAGAAAGTGAAGAAGAACTAAAGAGCCTCTTGAAAGTGAAAGAGGAGAGTGAAAAAGTTGGCTTAAAGCTCAGCATTCAGAGAACTAAGATCGTGGCATCCAGTCCCATCACTTCATGGCAAATAGATGGGGAATAGTGGAAACAGTGTGACTTTATTTTTTTTGGCTCCAAAATCACTGAAGATTGTGATTGCGGCCATGAAATTAAAACACACTTACTCCTTGGAAGGAAAGTTATGACCAACCTAGATAGCTTATTAAAAAGCAGAGACATTACTTTGCCAACAAAGGTCCGTCTAGTAAAGGCTATGGTTTTTCCAGTAGTCATGTATGGATGTGAGAGTTGTACTATAAAGAAAGCTGAGTGCTGAAGAATTGATGCTTTTGAACTGTGGTGTGGAGAAGACTCTTGAGAGTCCCTTGGACTGCAAGGAGATCCAACCAGTCCATCCTAAAGGAGATCAATCTTGGATGTTCATTGGAAGGACTGGTGTTGAAGCTGAAACTCCAATACTTTGGCCACCTGATGTGAAGAACTGACTCATTGGAAAAGGCCCTGATGTGGGAAAGATTGAAGGTGGGAGGAGAAGGGAACGACAGATTGTTGGATGGCATCACTGACTCAATGGATATGAATTTAGGTAAATTCCGGGAGCTGGTGATGGGCAGGGAGGCTTGGCGTGCTGCAGTCCATGGGGTTGCAAAGAGTCGGACATGACTGAGTGACTGAACTGAACTGAACTGAATATATGGTTGATGGAACAGTCAATCAAAGTATCTTTTTAGCCCCATAAAAGTGACCAGTAACTTAGTGAGATAAGAGAATCTTTCCTGAACTTTGGAATCTTTGTTAAATGGCATGAAGAAATTCAAAAGAGCTCATTTTGCTTGCAATTTTGTCAATCAGAGATCAGCACACTTTGTAAAGAGGATCAGTCTCCTACTTTTAGAAACAGTTTTATTGGAAGATAGTCATGCTTATTTGCTTACAAGTTGTAGATGGCTGATTTCACACCACAGTGGTAGAGCTGAGTAGTTGCAACAGAAATCAAATGGCTCACAAACCTTAAATATCTACTGTTTAGTTCTGTAAGAAAAAGTTTGTATATCCCTGACTGGCATCATTAAAGCAGCAATGGATTTCTGTCTTTCATGAGCCAGTTTATCCAGTTACTGTTTTGGGCTTATGAAATTACCTATGTTCCTATTAAAATTCATTTTTTCTCAATTTGGTTAGAGCTGGTGTGTTTTGCATGTAATCAAAGAATACCAGTTGATCACAAAATGAATTCCAGGAGTGGAGGCACACAGTAGATCCTCTTCAAAAAATATATGCAGTATTTGGAAGTATTTAGCTTCAGAAAATGGGGAAACAGCAGTGAGATTGCTATTTAAAGACCAAGATGAGACAGTTACTCCCCATGACACACAGTTTCAAAGTAATGAATTAGTCTACCTATGGTGGCTCCAGCAACTTTGAGATAACTGCAGAGAATTCTGTTACTGTAGATTAACTGAAATATCATGAGAAGTATAAAAACTGGAATAGAATTCTTACTATGACAGCACGGGGTTATATGAAATATTAAAATTCTTTTTCTTAACTAAGATGAAGTTGGTTTCTCTTGTTTACAATAAAATAATCTTATCTGATCTGCCTTTACTTATTAATTTGAAAGCCTCTAAACTCCAAGATAGAGACTGTTTCCCCTACTTAAACTATATAAAATGACCACTGTTTGCTTCTAATATATAAAATGTGAACCATTATAGAGAGCCTTTCTTAATAGCTGCATGAAAAGTTATCCATTGTACTATAAGGAAATATAGTAGCCCTAAGAAGACCTCTCTATATAATACAGATAAATAAATACCTTAGTTATTTGACATTATAAAGCATAAAGGTATCTAAAGAGTATGAGCTATTGCTCTTGTCTATTTTAATAAAAACTATTAAAACTGTGATTTCTTATATATATATCATAAAATGTTAAAATACTAATTTATTTTCTGTTACCACTGCTATGCTTTCTTTTATCCATCTCTAGAATTGTTTAATGCACTGTTTTCTTTGCTTTGATAGCTTTTATGTTACAGAGAAAAATGCAGAAGTTGCCATGCATTCAAAAGACAGCTTCTTTATTTTGGTTGTGAAAGTCTAGATTATGACTTGTTAAGTTATCCTAGCACATGAAAGTATGAAGAAGTATGATTAAAGTTTATAAAGCAAAACTGGCTAAATCCAGTAGGATTTAGAAATATTACCAAAAGAAAAACAGAGTTTTTGGAGTGGGTTACATAAGGAAAAGGGAATTCTCTTCAGATCAAAGACTCAGGCTACTTTTGCATATAGCATCCTAAGTGAAGAATTGCTTTAGGATGCAGGTAGGCATCTTACACTGAATGCTGAGATCTTGGAATCTTCAGGAAAAGAGCTAATTCTCATGCTTAATATAAGAAATCAAACAGCTGTCAGAATCTCCAGGATTATATTGGCTTACAAAAAACACATGTTTGTAAAATCTGATATAACCTGAAGATGACAGAGCTTTTCCCTAAATACACTGAGTTATTCCAAGCATTTGAAACCAATAAATAAATACAAAACAAAAACACCTGAGGATGTTGGATCAAGAGAGCTCAGTAAAGATGACTTTAAATATCTTACAGCATGGAATGACAGAGAATCCAAAAATTAGGTTTTAAGAACAGAAGAAGCAAAATTCCTTGAACCTTAGTATTATAAAGTAATATGCTGCATAACTGGTACATAGTTTCTATATCACTTTATGATCTGAGATTTATTTAGCTATTATTTTTGCCTATAAGTGAAGAAACTATAAGAATATCAAGTTCTCTGACAATTATGATAGAGTGGATAGAGGGATTGAAGATTCTTAATTTAAAACAGAACTGTTCAGTTCCGAAGCCATGTTCAACTCTTTGTGACATGGACTGTGACGTGCCAGGCTCATCTATCCTCTGTTGTCTCCCAGAGTTTGCTCAAATTCATGTCCATTGAGTCAGTGATACTATCTAACCATTTCATTCTTTGCCACCCCTTCTCCTTTTGTCTTCAATCTTTCCCAGCATCAGGGTCTTTTCCAATGCCTCAGCTCTTCGCATCAGGTGGCCAAAGTATTGGATCTTCAGCTTCAGCTGGGTGGTATTACATTGTATGTATATATACCACATTTTAATTAATTAATCTATTCTTTTATGGATTTATAAATTATCAATTAATCTGTTCTTTTGATGGTTAATCTGTTCTTGAGATTGAAGGAGGAGAGTGAAAGAGCTGGCTTAAAACTAAATATTAAAAACTAAGATCATGGAATCTGTCTTCATTACTTCATGGCAAATCAAAGGGGAAGAGGTAGAAGCAGTAACAGTTTTCCTCTTCTTGGGCTCTAAAGTCACTGCAGATGGTGACTGCAGCCATGAAATGAGAAGATGATTGCTTCTTGGCAGGAAAGCTATGACAAACCTAGACAGTGTTGAAAAGCAAGGACATTACTCTGCCAGCAAAGGTCCATATAGTCAAGGTTATGGTCTTCTCAGTGGTTGTGTAGAGTTGTGAGGCTGGACCATAAAGAAGGCAGAGTGCCAAAGAATTGATGCCTTCAAACTGTGATGCTGGAGATTCCTGTGGTTCCTGAGAACCCCTTGGACAGCAAAGAGATCAAACCAGTCAGTCTTAAGGAAAACCAACCTTGACTATTCATTGGAAAGACTGACACTGACACTGAAGCTACAGTATTTTGGTCACCTGATACAAACAACCACCTCATTGGAAAAGTCCCTGATGATGGGCAAGATCACGAGTAGAAGAAGAGAATGAGATGGCTTGATGGCATCACCGATACAATGGACATGAACTTGGGCATACTTCGGGAGTTGGTGAAGACAGGGAGGACTGGTGTGTGTCAGTCCATCAGGTCACAAAGAGTCATACACAACTGGGCAACTGAGCAATAATCTGTTCTGCCATGAACACTGGGGTGTATATATCTTTAAAAGCTAGAGCTTTCTCCAGCTATATGCCCAGGAGTGGGGCTGCAGGATCATGTGGGAACTCTATTTTTGTTTTTTTTAAGGAAATTCCATACTGTTTCATTGATCCATATGTCTTTTTGTGCCAAGATTATGCTGTTCTGATTAGCTTGGAAAGATTGAGGGCAGAAGGAGAAGAGAGTGACAGAGGATGAGATGGTTGGATAGCATCACACAGATTCAGGACAGGAACTTGGACAAACTCTAGGAGATGGCGAGGGACAAGGAAGCCTGGCGTGCTGCAGCTCATGGGGTTCTAAGAGTCAGATATGCCTTGACAAATGAACAACAACTGAAGTCTAAGAAGGTTATGTCTTCACTTTTGCTTTTTCTACACAATTTCTTTGGCAATTCTGTGTCTTTGTGGTTTCATATAAATCTTAGGATTATTTGTCCTAGTTCTGTGAAAAACTAGATAGTGTCACTGACTCAATGGATATGAATCTGAGTAAACTCCAGGAGATAGTGAACGACAGGGGCACCTGACTGGCGTGTTACAGCCCATGGGGTTTCAAGGAGTCCAGCACAACTTAGTGACTGAACAATAATTGTGAAAAATGTCATCAGTAATTTGATAGGAATGCAATAAATTTATAGATTGCTTTGAGTTTTATGGCCAATTTAACAATATTAATTCTTCTAAACAAACAGCATGAAATATGTTTCCATTTCTTTGAACCATCTTCAGTTTCCTTTATCAATGTTTTATCGTTCTCAGCAAATATATCTTTTACCACCTAGGCCAGGTTTATTCCTAAGTATTTTATTTCTGATGTGATTTTAAAAGGGATTAAAAAAAAAAAAACTTTTCCTTTCTGATATTTCACTGTTACTGTAAAGAAATGATGGGTTTTGATACATTAAGCTTGTGTTCTGCTACCTTTCTGAATTTATTTATTAGTTTCAGTAGTTTTTGTTGGAGACTTTAGGGTTTTCTATATACAGTATCATGTTATCTGCATAGCATGACCATATTACCTCTTCTGTTCCAATTTACACACTTTTTATTTCTTTTTCTTAACTGATTGCTGTGGCTAGGACTTCCAATACTATGTTGAATAGAAATCTTGAGAATGGACATCCTTGTCCTGTTTCAGATTTTAGTCAGAAGGCTTTTGATTTTTCACCACTGAATATTATTTTGGCTGTGGTCTTGTCACAGTTTTTATTATGATGAGCAATGTCCCCTCTATACCCACTTTGATGAGAGTTTTTATCATGAATAGATATTGAATTTTATCTAATGATTTTTTTTTTGCATTTATTGAGATGATCCTGTGATTTTTGTCTTCTTTTTTGTTGATGTTGTGTACCACATTAATTGGTTTGCATATACTGAACCATCCTTTTGACATTGGGACTAATTCAATTTGATTAACACATATAATGCTTTTCATGTGTTACTGAATTTGGTTAGCTAGTATTTTGTTGAGAATTTTTACATGTACACTCATCAAAGATATTGGCCTGTACATCTGTTTGGTGCTAATGTCTTTATATGGTTTTGGTATCAGAATGACAGTGGTTTCATAGAATGACTTTGGGAGTGTTTCCTCCTTTTTTGATCTTTTGGAATTTTGAGAAGGACTTGTACATATTCTTCTTTGAATATTTGCTAGAATTCCCCATTGAAGCCATCAATCCTAGACTTTGTTTGCAGGGAGTTGTTTTTTCTTTTTTTAATTATAGTTTCTATTTCACTTCTAGTGATCAGTTTGTTAGTTATCTTTTCTTCTTGATCCATTTTTGTTGAGTTTTATGTTTTTAGAAACTTTCCCATCTCTTTTAGATTGTTCAGTTGGTTGGCAACAAGTTTTCATGGTATTCTGTTATTGTTTTTTTTGTATTTCTGAGATATTGGTTGTTATTTCAAGTTTTTATTTTCTAATTTTGTTTATTTGCATTCTATGTTCTTCTTGACCTGTCCAGAGGCTTGTTGACTGTGCTTAAAATTTCAAATCCCCCTCCCCCCGCAGTTTTTGGTTTTATGAACTTTCCTTTTGGTTTTAATCTCTATTTAAGTTATTTCTTCTCTGATCTTTACATTTCCTTCGTTCTTCTGACTTTAAGTTTTATTTGTTCACTTTTTAAAAAATTCTTTCAGGTGACAGATTAGGTTGTTTAATTGAGACTTTTCTTGTTTTTTTGAGGAAAGCCTGTTTTGCTATGAACTTCCCTATAAGGACTGCTTTGGTGCATCCCATAGATTTTTGTAGGGTTGTGTTTCAGTTGTCATTTGTCTCAAGATATTTTTAAATTTCTTCTTTGATTTCATCTTGTCTCATTGGTTTTTCAGGAGTGTGTTGTTTAATCTCCATGTAATCACTTTTTCCTCCTTTTACTTTCTGTGTTTGATTTCTACTTCCATGCCATTGTGATCAGAAATAATACTTCAAATAATTTCTCTCCAAGTTTGTTGAGATTTGTTTTTATCCCTGTGATGTTATTTCTCCTAGAGAATACTCCATTGCACTTGAAAGAAACGTGTATTCTGGATTTTTGAATGGAATATCCTAAGAATATAAATTAATTCTAACTGATGTATTATATCATAGTATCTCTGTTGTTGTTCAGTTGCCAAGTCATGTCAATGCTTTGCAACCCCATGGACTGCAGCCTGCCAAGCTTCCCTGTCCCTCACCATCTCCCAGAGTTTGCCCAAGTTCATATTCATTGAATAGGTGATGCCATTCCACCACCTCATCCTCTGTCACCACTTCTCCTTCTGCCTTCACTCTTTCCCATCATCAGGGTCTTTTCCAAGGAGTCAGCTGTTTGTATCAGATGACCAAAGTATTGGAACTTCAGCTTCAGCATCAGTGTTGCCATTGAGTACTCAGGGTTGATTTCCTTTAGTATTGACTAATTTGATCTCATTGCTATCCAAGAGACTCTCAAGATTCTTCTCCAGCACCATGGTTTGAAAGCATCAGTTATCAGTGCTCTGCCATCTTTATGGTCCAGCTCTCACATCCATACGTGACTACTGGAAAAACCACAGTTTGACTATATGGACCTTTGTCAGCAATGTGATGTCTTTGCTTTTTTATTAAAAAGTACTCTGTAGGTTTGTCATAGCTTTCCTGCCAAGAAGCAATTGGCGTCTAATTTTATGGCTGCAGTCACCATCTGTAGTGATTTTAGAGCCTAAAAAAAGAGAATCTGACACTGCTTCCACCTTTCCTCCTTCTATTTGCCATGAACTGATGGAGCCAGATGCCATGATCTTATTATTATTTTTTTTAATATGGAGTTTTCAGCCAGCTTTTTCATTCTCCTTTTTCACTCTCATCAAGAGGCTCTTTAGTTCCTCTTCACTTTCTGTCATTAAAGTGGTACCATCTGCATATCTGAGATTGTTATTTCTCCTGGCAAGCTTGTAACTCATCCAGCCCAGTGTTTCATATGATGTGCTCTGCATGTAAGTTAAATAAACAGGGTGACAATAAACAGCCTTGTCGCACTCCTTTCTCAATTTTGAACCAGTCAGTTGTTCCAAACAAGCTTCTTGACCCGCATACAGGTTTCTCAAGAGACAGGTAGGATGGTCTGGTATTCCCATCTCTATATTTTTCCACAGTTTGTTATGATCTGCACAGTCAAAGGCTTTAGCCTAGTCAGTGAAACAGAGGTAGATGTTTTTCTGGAAACAGTATCTCTGTTACCTTGTTGATTTTCTGACTGGAAGATCCATCCATTGATGTGAGTAGGGTGTTAAATTCTCCTACTATTATTGCAGTCCCATAAATTTCTCCCTTTGTTTGTTAGTGTTTAAGCCCTCCGATATTGGGTGCATACATGTTAATGAGTGTAATGTCTTCTTGCAGTGATCCTTTTATCATTATATTGTGTCCTTTACTTTTTGGGTTTTGTTTTCAAAACTATTTTATGTATTAGGAATATTGCTACCCTGAATTTCTTGTCATTTTCATTTACATGAAATATCTTTTTTTATCCCCTCAGTTTCAGTCTATGTGTTTCTTTTGCCCTAAAATGGATGTCTTGTAGATAGCATTTTATAGGATTTTTTTTAATCCAGTTGTCACTGTATGTCTTTTAATTAGGGAATTTATTCCATTGACTTTTAAGGTAATTATTGATAGGTATGTATTTATTGCCATTTTAAACCTTGTTTTCCAATTGATTTTGCATTATTTCTCTGCTCCTTTCTTTTTTTCCCTCTTGTGATTTGGTGGTTTTCTTTTTTATTGTGCTTGTGTTCTCTTATTTTTTGCTTTTGTGAATCTATTTTATATATTTTTTTGTCATTAACCTATTTTCTAAGTATTTTAACCCATTATTATATTTATTTTATACTCATAGTCATGTAAGCTCAACAAATTCTAAAAAAGAAAATCTAAATTTTCTTACTTTCCTCCCCCACATTTTGTGATTTTTATGTCTTCTTACAGTTTCATGTTTACCTTTTTGCTGTTCTTTGTAGTTAACTTTGCTTTCACAAGATTTTTTTTTTTTTTTTAAATCTCTGTAAGTGTTAGGGGATTCCTACATAGTGTTAATGATAAAGAACCCACCTGCCAATGCAGAAGATGCAGGAGACACAGGTTCAATCCCTGTGTCGGTAAGATCCCCTGGAGGAGGGCATGGCAAGCCACTCCAGTATTCTGTCTTGAAGAATACCATTGATACAGAACCCTGGCAAGCTGCAGCCCATAGGGTTGCAGAGTCAGACATGACTGAAGTGATTTAGCACACATGCACAAGTGTTATTTAAGTGATTTACTTTTCTATTTTCATTGCCTATAGATTCTTGTTTCTTTTTTATATAGATAAAGCCTTCCAACATTTCTTTTATGCTAGGTTTAGTATTGCTTTATTCTTCTAGTTTTTGGTTGTCTGAGAAATTCTTTGTCTCTCTTTCTATCCTAAATGATAATCTTGCTGGGCAGACTATCTTCAGTTGCAGGTTTTCCCCTTCAGCTCTTCAGATATACCTTGCCACTTCCTTTTGGCCTGAAACATTTCTGTATAGAAGTCAGCTAATAATGTTATGGGTGTTCCCTTGTAACTAACTCTTTGTTTTTTCTCTTGCTGTTTTTAGAATCCTCTCTTTAACTTTTGCCATTTTTTAAAAATATTATGTCTCAGTGTAGATCTGTTTGGTTTCATCTTGTTGGAGACTCTTTGTGCTTCCTATAAGTGAATATCTGTTCTTTCTTTAGGTTTGGGAACTTTTCAGCCATGATTTATTCAACTACACTTTCAATCCCGTTTTCTCTTTCTTCTTCTGAGATCCCTATTATGTGTAGATTGACACACTTTATATTATCCCATAAGTCTCATATATTATTTTTATTTTTTAAATTTGTCTTTCATTTGCTATGCTTCTTGGGAAATTTCCATTATTCTCTCTTCCAGCTCACTTATTCATTCTTCTGTAACATTCAGTTCACTTCATTGTTTTTAGCTTAGCTTTCATCTTAGCAAATGAGTTCTCTAATCTTACGTGACTCTCTTTATGGTTTCTAGTTTTATGGAAATCTGCATTTCTATCAAAATGATAATGTCTTTTATAATAATCTGCCTTTCTTAATTCCTTCAGTATTTTTATTACCTCCTTTTTTGAACTCAAGATATGGTAGCCTGGAGAGATCTGTTTTAGTGCTCATTTATTCAGGAAAATTTTCTTGATCTTTTAGCTGGGAGTGGTTCCTCTTCTCCTTAATTGTACTTACGCTTTTCTGGCTTTATGAGTTTAGGGTTAACTATCCTCTACTGTGGTCTTGAACGCTGTTTTTATGTGGGAGCATTCTGTATCAACCTCATGAGTTTAATATTTTGGTGCAACGGCTCTTTATAGCATAAATGACTGCTACATTTTCCTCAGTGTGTGCTGGACATTATCCCCTTGATTGGGGGTGTGAGTGCTGCTTTGGTGATCAGAGACTGCACTGGATGTTAAGCAGTCCTCCTCTTTGTTCTGGGGTTGTCACAGCCTTGTCTCGGGTAGGATCTGCTCCCCAGCGGCTGAAGTAAAAAGTCTCACCTCTGTGTCTGAGATGATGTGAGGTAAGCAGGACTGGTGTGCTCCCACTTGGAGAGCAGCCACTGGGTATTTCTCCACAGGAGCTGCCCACTGTGAGGTGCGCTTTACGCCATTGCCTGCAGCCATTTTGTGGTCTTACAAAGTGCATGGCTACTGCCCCCAGCCTCATTTCAACTATGGAAATGCAGGGAATCAGCCCAGGTGTCCTTCAAGCACTAGGCTCACAAAGCCACCAGCAAAGAATTGTTGCCACAGACCTGCTGATGTCAGACCCCAGGACCACCACAGCCACGCTCTTGGATCCACCGTGTGAGGTGCGCGTCAGTCAGGAGCCCCGCCGAGTCTGCGTGTGGGAGCCGGCGGGTCCAGTAGTCACTAACGTCAGGCCGCTGAGGGCCCTGGTGTTCCAAAGGTGCCGAGTTTACACAATGCCTGGCTGCGCCTGAGTTTATGACTAGTACAGCTGCTGGACGATGGCTCAGGCTTCAGCGCTGCTTCAGAAGCACAGGGTCCCTGGAGACTGGCTCAGATTTCAGCCCCACCTCCACCTGTGGGTAACCTGCCATAGCTTCTGTCCCTTCAGGGTGGGGCCATCTCACTCTGAGCATGCCCAGAATGAGGCTGCTTTGGCAGATTGCACACGCACCAGCGATGGGGCGTTCGCGGCACGCCTGTGTTCGGCTCTGCACACATCTCTGACCGTGGCCCCTTTCGGCTGTCTCTGTGCGGTCAACTCCGGTTCCCTTCGAGGTCTATTCACTGAAGCCTATGTTTTCCAGTGATTTTTAAATTTTTTTAATTTTTATAGTGTTGTGTTGGTTACTGCCGTATTATGACACGAAGAAGCCATAATTATACATTTACCTCCTCCTCCTTGAGCCTCCTTCCCCTCATCCCACTACTCTTGATCATCAGAGAGCCTCAGACTGGGCTCCCTGTGTTACATAGCGACTTCACCAACTATCCTTTTGACACTGGATAGTGTTTTTTTTTTTTTTTATTTTTATTTTTTGAAACTACTTTATTATCTTGCATTTGTAAAGATTTTTGTTGGGAAACAAGTCAAGATTGTATCATTTGCACTATTTTCATCCTGAGTACAGCAAACAAACAACACTACATTTTCGAAAGAATTACAAATGAGTTGAAGCATTTTTCCAACCAAGGTCTTTTATTATTATTGTTATTTTTTTGCCTCAAAAATGAGTATCGAACCTGTGGTATAACACTGGGAACTATACTCAATATCTTGTAATAACCTACATTGGAAAAGAATCTGAAAAAGAATATATACATATACATATATAGTATGTGTGTGTATATATGTATATATATATATATATATATGTATACATCTGAACCACTTTGCTGCGCCCTTGAAACTGACACAACATTGTAAATTAGCTATACTTATGTTTTTAAAAATTGAATACAAGCCTGATAATTTTGGACTTTTCGTCAAAGGTTTTCCCTTGTGTGAACCATTGGTTCACCACCATTCTCTTCTGTGTTTAGGAACCTTAGTTCTCTTTTCTCTTTGCTTTTCTTCTTCTTCCTGCTTTCCTTCCTTCTTCTTCCTGCTTTCCTTCCTTCTTCTTCCCTCCCTTCCTATCTCTCTGTCTGATGTTGGAATTGTGATCTGGAGGGAATGACATCTCCACTGCCTCTTACGGAGGTGACAGTCTTGAGGACCTGAGTATTTGCATAGAAATATTTTGGATAGTGTTTTTAAGTTGCCTTGTTTTGAGTATTCGCTGTGCTGCTATAAACTTTCAATTGTTTTCCAAACTTTCAACTATTTTTCCAGGAAAAGTTAATTTTGAAATTTTTGCTTATATTTTCACTCTTTCTGTAGAAAGGTGGGCCCAAGAGCCACCTACTCCACCAGTTCCACTGATGCCATCTTTTATTTCTTGATATTTCCCTACTGCTTCCTTTTTTTTGCTCACATAAACCACATGTTTCTGTACTTTGTGTACTTTCCCCAGTTTATTCATTAACATACTGATCATACTTATTTTGAATTACTTTTTGATAATGACCACATCTGTGTCATATCTAAGCCTTCTGACGTTTGCTTCATCTCTTCAGACTTTGTTTCAGACTTTCTTGTACTTGCAATGCTTCATACCTTTTCATTGAAAGTTGGACACAATGAATTGGGTAATGGGAAGGTAAATAAGGTACTGATGTTAAGCAATTTTGTTAATCTGACTGGGAGTTTTTCTTCTTTTAATGTATTCTATAGCAATAGTGCCAGAGGCTTAAATTCCTCTAAAATCTTTTCTTTTGGTTTTGTTACTCTTCTTTTTACTTCTCAAAAAAAGTCTGTGTCTTGAAGTTCTTTCTGTTGTTATTCACTGTCATTAAACTGGAAGCTTATTGATATGGTGGTAGGTTTAGGGAAGGGAACTATTTAATCATTCTAAATAAGTCTCAGTCTCAGTGTTTAGTGAACCTGTTAATCAGGGCTGTGGCCTTCACAAGACTGTATTTCTCCTCCAGGGGTATAGTTGTGTTCTTCCTTATCTATAGGGTTTCTAATCCATTTCCTGAAATCTTGAAACCATAACTATGTTTTCTTTTTTCCCCTTATACATGAAACAGGAAGGCTGGAGTGTGCTGAATAGGGCAGAATTCTCTTTCCCCATATGAAATATCATTTTAGAATTTCCTTTGGTGAATTCTTTTGTCCTGACTGCTGGGCTCTTTTTTTAGGAAGAAAAGTTTCAGGATGTTTATGTTCCTGCTTCTCTCTGCCATGGCAATAAAGGGATATATTCATATTAGCTCCCTCCTAGAAGATATCTGTTGGTCCCTGGAGTGAAAGTCAGTAAGAACCAGTGCCCCTAAAATGTCTTCTGTTCCCAGGAGCTCCTCATTCTCATGCAGGTCCACACTTAGCCTACAGTGATTTCTTAAAAGGCCATTTAGATGTTCCTTCCAGTTTCTGCAGGGAGTATTGTTCCCATTAAGTAAATCTGGGAAACTGTTTCTGAATGTATCTCTCAAGATTTCAGGGTGGTGATTTGCCCTGAATCCTCAACTATTTGATGGGTCCAAGAAAAGTCATTGGATTTCTAGCTTGTCCATTTCTTTTTTCTTGTTTTATGAAGAAGAGTGACAAGTTCCACATTCTTTACCTGATAAAGTTGAAAATGGAAGTTATGTTTAAATATTTTCAAATAGTCCTTGCAGTTTTTACTGTGATCTTAGAAATATTTACCTTTCTAAAACATAAATGTGCCTTTAAGTCTTTACATTTCAATTCATGGAATAATAATAGTCTATGTTTTCCTATACTTAAATTGTATCATATGTATTTATGCTTCACACTTTAGTTTCCTTAACTCTGGATAATCATATGGCAATATGATTTAAGCTATCAGCTTATTTTCAGAAAATAGTATTAATAATCATATATTTAGTTGATATAATATGAGAAATAAACTGTAAATGATAAAAGCTCTATTTTAAAATTTTATGTGGAAATTTGGGGCAGACTATATAAGAAAAGACTACATTCTACAGTTAATTAAAAAGAAAAGCTTGTTTAGATTATTAATGAGATACACATTATTAAGGGCTTCCCAGGTGGCTCAGTAGTAAAGAATCTGCCTGCCAATGCAGGAGAAACAGGAGATATAGGTTTGAGTTCGGGAGAACCCCCTGAAGAGGAAATGGCAACCCAGTCTGGTATTCTTGTCTGGAAAATCCCATGGGCAGAGAAGCCTGATGGGATACAGTCCATAGGATTTCAGAGTTGGACACGACTGAGCAAGTGCACATGCACACATTACTTTATACTGAATATTTCTAACTAAAACCATTCATAGTTTGAATAATGTAGTTGTAATATTTAAAGTCTTCCTCAAGTCTTTGAAAATCAAATTGGAACATTTAAAACACATTATAGTTCAAATGTAATGAAAAGAAGAACATAAGAAGTAAACAAAGGAGAATTCTGCTGGACCATAAATTTAATTGGATCACTACAACAATGGCGAAGGAGAAGGCCAAAGAATGGTGAAAGAACAAAGGAGAAGGCAATGGCGACCCACTCCATAACTTTTTCCAGGTACTCTTGCCTGGAAAATCTCATGGACAGAGGAGCCTGGTAGGCTGCAGTCCATGGGGTCGCTAAGAGTCAGACACAACTGAACAATTTCACTTTCACTTCCATGCATTGGAGAAGGAAATGGCGACCCACTCCAGTGTTCTTGCCTGGAGAATCTCAGGGACGGGGGAGCCTGGTGGGCTCAGTCTATGGGGTTGCATAGAGTCGGACACGACTGAAGTAACTTAGCAGCAGCAGCAGCTACAACAATGAGATTAGTTTAAATTGAAATCTAATACAATAAAATAATTTATCTAAATTGAGTACTAGCTATGTGTTAGAACTACCTAGCTGGTGATAGATGTAAAGCTCAAAATATAAATTCACAAAAAGTGTTTAATATCTGACAGAGCATAAGTAATTGCTCTGTGTTCCACTGAAAACTAGCAACAGTCCATGTTATCCCATAAGTACATATACACAGCTTCCAAAACCCAAATATCCAGTGAGCAATGCAATATGCTAAATACTACATAGTATATAATACTATATAGTATATGACAAGCTATAGCTGACTTTATACTCAGTGGTGAAAAGCTGAAAACATTCCCTCTAAGATCAACAACAAGATGTTCATACCCACTCTCACCACTTTATTTCAACATAGAATTGAAAGTCCTAACCAGAGCAAAAAAAAAAAAAAATAGTGTTGGGAAATGTCAGACAAAGACAAATATGGGCATACCTGGTTTTATTGTGCCTTGCTTTATTGCATAGCAGCTAGGTCAGTTTTAATGAAAGGGATCCCTAGTGTTGAGTCTGTGCATAACCGCCACTTCTGCCTACCCTGCCCAGTCCATACATGAACTCATCCTACTAGTACTGTAGCGTCTAAGAATAGAAACTGACCAATGTTTGCTGGTTGAGTTAGTTTGTTCACTTTGCTAAGTGGGTATGGTTCTTGCTCTCAATAAGCATTAATATGTGATAGAATATTCCTAATATGCTCTTCTTCCTCTAATTTGCCTTGCCATATTCTCCTTCCCTAGTCTCCTTATCTCTAACCTTTTCATCCTCCTTCTTGTACCTTGACCAATAAGCTGAGTCATTTGCTACTGACCATTATTCATGAATAATCTATTTTTCTCTTCATCCAGAGTGATTAACAGACACTCTGTTTATTTGGAGGATTTCCATGAAAAATCATCTTTCAAACCGCCTGTGTGGGGCTGCAGTACATTGGAAGTCCACTTTTATCTTCCATCTCTTTACTGAGCCAACACATTCATAAATAGAACTCAAGTACTTTCCTCCTCCAGAAGTTCCATGAGGACCATAGATATGAGCTAAAGAAAAGTACTTGCTGTACCTGTAGTGGATGACATGAGGGTCACTTGTATCTGAACCTTATTTGTTTCTCTTAGACGTGTACATCTTCAGCATATCGATTCACACCTATCAGACTTTACACCTTGGTGAATCTGACAGCATCCACTTCATGATGGGTAATAAGACTGCATGGTCTCTTTATGTGTAATGTGCAAAAACTCAGTCTCTACCCAGACTTAATGCCATATCAGTTTCTGCATTTCAAATGGTGCATAATCTTCTCAATGGCATGGCCTTGCCCTAGTACCCTATGAGTTTATAATGCAAATCTCATATGGCACATGCAGCAGGAGAGCTTATACTATGACGCTGACCTGCTGAAGTGATTTCTCTTGCTCTGAGCTCCGCTCAAGACTAGCAACATTCCACACCACCCAGTAAACGGGTGGCAGTAAAATATGCAGTTCCAAAGCTTCAAAAGTTACAGCAAATATTGTGCCTTTTTTTAAGTGGTAGGAGATTCAAAGAGCAGTAATATCTTCTTCACTTTGAAGATGTGTTAGCATTATCCAGAGCATTGTACTCTATACAGTATGAATACTCTATGAAGTATTCTTCAATAATGTGGCAGGTCTCTGAAACTTTTTGGGTTTAGCTACCCCTATCTAGAGCACATGTTCCTAGCAAGGTATCCAGAGTACTAGACGTATCTTGCCTATTAGGTCCAAATAACATGTCATCAATATGGTGAATCTCTGTTATGCTTTGAAAAATATTCTGTTTGTTGGTCCAGATCTTTTCAGAGTATTTTACGACAGAGTACAAAAGAATTAACATAGTTCTGGGACAAGAACTGAAATACTACTATTGTCTGTTGCATGTGATGTAATTTGCTTAATCTTTCTTTTTGATGAGTGTTGAAAACTACACATTTAACATATTAATTGTTGCCTACCAAATATCAAAACTTATGTTGGTTGGTAAAAAATAATATTTGGTACAACAAGAGCAACTGAGATTCCTACTTAGTTACATTTGTTCACTGTCATTCACTATTATTAATTCAGTATTTGCAGGCATGAGACTTGTGAATTAAATAGGATAGGGACTACAAGTCTTAAAGTCTTTAAGATTTTTAGGATCATACTCACTTCCCTCCCTAGATGTAATAAATGTTTTATTATAGATTTATTCTGGGAATGGTGAGAAACATATTTAAGGGTTCCATTTGGCATTTCCTATTGCAATAGCTCTTACTCTAAGAATCAATGTGTTTCCACAGTAATGTAACAATTATTTGTCCTATTGCTGTGAAAAATGCCACTGGAATTTTGATGTGATTGTCTTGAATCTCTAGATTGCTTTGGGTATTTTGGACATTATAATAATATTTATTAATTTATTGGTATTTATTAATTCTTCCCTTCTAGTGCTTCCCTTGTGGCTCAGCTGGCAAAGAATCCGCCTGCAATGCAGGAGATCTGGGTTCAATCCCTGGGTTGGGAAGATTCCCTGGAGAAGGTAAAGGTGACCCACTCCAGTATTCTGGCCTGGAGAATTCCAAAGATTGTATAGTCAGTCCATGGGGTCACAAAGAGTCAGCCATGACTAAGCAACTTTCACTATTAATTCTTCCAATCCATCAGCACAGAATATCTTTCCATCTGTGGTATCTTCTTCAAATCTTTCCATCAATCTTATAGTTTCCAGCCTACAGTTCTTTTATATCTTTGCCAGTTGTTGATATGCTTGAAATCAAGGTCATGTGTTTCTAAATTCATATCTTTCTCATTGTAATATAGGTAGCATGTCCGTGGTGGAATTCTAGAAGTCTCACTAGAGGCCAGCTCCGTAAAGCCCATCCTAAACTTTCTAATTTCCTATTTCAAACACATTTCTGCTTAAAATGTCAATTGAATCCTGATTAGTATAATTATCATGCTCTTTGTCTTTGAAATTTGAGATATTCAATGGTGGAGAAATAAACTTCCACAATAAATTATTCTATCACACAGTCCACTGAATATAGTACCAAAAGAAATTTCAGGTTGGAGTTTATCTAGATTTTCTTTCATATAAGTGACTCAGATAAGATAAAGAAGGCCACCATGGAACATTTGTTATGATATTGTTCAATAGAGTCCTTGTTTCTTTTACCGCTCGCAATTTATTAATCAATCTTATGGTATTTATACTGCTGTTCTAATGCTGTAATTCTTTTGTTATTATCTTGGTAACTGTGAACATAGATACATTGAATATAATCTCAGTGGTTCTAATCACAAACAGGTTTCTAATGTCTATAATATATTTGCAATTTTGAGACACCATTCTATTTCCCTGAATTATTAATTCTATTGATATTTCTATATTAATTAATATAACTATTAATATTTCTGCCTGCATATGAAGACATTCATTTGCTCCACATCATCCTTTCTAAATATACTTTAATAAAATTCCCAACTGATTGGATTTCTTTCAGTTTGCTTTACCTGATTCTGAGATTGAGTAAATTGTTTTTTAGAAATTTTATTTATTCTGTGAGTTCTTCTGTTTTGCAGTTCTATATTGCTGTAATGTTTTCTGAGTTAATTTCATTTTTAGGCACCATGTTGGGGGAAAATAGGAGCAATATAATCTTCTGCATCAAGTTCAGCAAAAGCAGACATAGAGTTTCCTTTGCAACATTCCTCCAAATGTATCGTGATGGATAATGGCCTCCACCTTTAATTGGGTCCTACATGTGTTTCCAGCAAGTCACAGAGGCAAGGGAACATGGCATATTGCTCCCTGCCAATCAGGTGCCCGCCCTAGAGAGCTTAGACTACGTCAGAGGGTTTGTTAGCAAGTTAGAATACATGGTGGGAGGAAGTACAGCAGAGAGCTACTGCATTATCTAATATAAAAATACTTTTTAATCCTCCATTTAATGTTTTTTTTCTATTGTGAATTAGTAGTATTTTATTCATAATGAATACAAGTTATATTATTTGTACCTTACTGCGTCTATTCCCAGCATTCTCACAAACCATTACCCACTTTACATATTCATACTTTTGGCTACCTGGATTAAGAGTCCCAAGAAGGAAAAAGGGCTTTTAAACATCTGCTGTTGCTGTTCAGTCACTTCGGTCATGACCAACTCTTTGCAATCCCATGGACTGCAATCAGTTAATTTTAATTAAATATTAAAGTGAAAGTGTGAAAGTCTTAGTGGCTAAGTCATGTCTGACTCTTTGTGACCCCATGGACTGTAGCCCTCCAGGCTCTTCTGATGATGGGATTTTCCAGACAAGAATACTGGAATGGGTTGCCATTTCCTTCTCCAGGGGATCTTCCCCACCCAGGGATCTAACCTGGGTCTTCCACATTGCAGGCAGACTCTTTACTGTCTGATTATCCCATATTTTTCATTTTAGAGGAAAAAGGGAGTGATTTTCCTAATTTTAATGAACACAATTTCATCATTACATAAATACAAACTAGAGTAAACAGTAAAAATAAAGTTGGAGGTAAACTTACAGATATTTGTTACAGTATAAAGAAATGAGATTTTTGAGCCAAATACATAAGTTGAATCACAACTCTGCCAAATATTTAGGAAAACATATTAAAGAGTTGCTTACAATGTGAGCATAGTAAAGATTAAGTATAATATAATACAGGTAAATAGGCACTAATTCTAGTCTGACTCATGAAATGAGCTATTTTTATTGGCATTGCTTTTATTAAAATGTTAAGGTAGAATCAGGCTTGGCATGAATATACATTGAAAATTGTTTCCATAATTTTTAAAATTATCACCAAACGTTTAAAACTGTTTCATCCATAATTTCTCACATTCTAATTCACTTCATTTTTATGATTATAGCATGCACATCATTGCAGTTTTATCAGAATCATAAGCAAACTGCTGTTGTTTGATCACTAAGTCACGTTCAACTCTTTTGTGACCCCATGGACTGTAGCTCACCAGTTTTCTCTATGCATGGAATTTCGCAGGCAAGAGTACTAGAGTGGGTTGCCATTTCTTTGTCCAGGGGATCTTCCGCACCCAGGAGTCAAACCCGCTTCTCCTGTATTGGCAGACAGTCTCTTTACCTCTGAGCCACCAGGGAACCCCCATAAGCAAGGAGGCCAAGCCAGATTTTCTGATCATCATGCTGCTATTGTTTGTGAACAAAAGGTATACTTTCAACCATAATATCCAGATAATTAATATTCTAAATAAATACTTATTTTTAATTGCTGTGTACCCAATCTCTAAAGTTACATAAATGTTAATATTGATATCATCATGACAGTGATTTGAAATGCAAAACCACAGTCAGTTCCATTGATAACACAATCACTTCACTTTATCAGCTGTTGTTTCTTTACAGTTAATCTCAAAGCTTATTTTTAATTTTAACATATACTTGAATTCAATTCACATTTTAATGCCTAAGTTGAGGTTTTTTTAAATTATGAGGTAGTTTGATTTAATTAACATTCTTGTGTATGATTTCTTGCTATATATTGACTATAATAGGAATAACATATTATTTTGAATGACATATATCTAACTTCAAATTTCTGAAAGCAATGTGTCCCTTTCAATGTTTCGTTTTAATAATTCTTTCAATTAGGAAGTATACTAATGTTGGAACACTTGTTTGTGTCATACATGCTTTGTATCAGGCATGAGAAAACCATAACTTCTGTTACCATAAAATAAATTGATCCTTTATCTCCTGAGTCATGTACTAGTGCCTATCCGTGGCATCATATTGAGTTGGTTGTGTGAATTATGCATGCCACACTGAATATTTATGTCACACTTGGGCATGAAATTCAGGTTTTGTATTAGGTGGTGCATTGGAAACTACTTAGTAACTAACACAGCTAGTGACAGAGATTCAGATTCTCAACACAGATATAACACATTAATGAACAAAGTGACTAAATGGCTAGTCTTCCTCTGTATTGAGTTGTCTTCTTAGTTATGAAATATTGGTTATCATGTATAGCTTGCATTGATAAAAATATCAGTTGAATTTATTACTTTTAAATACTTGGGAAATGTAAAAACACAAATGCAGCAATTCCACTGCTTAGGGAGTAGGGTAAATTTTTCACTTCTCCCTAATTTTGTACCACATTGAAAAGAAGTGATTTGCTAAAAATAAGACTAGCAAGTTACTGTAAAAATTGGATAGACTCAGACATCTGAAAACTAATATCTTTAAGAGATTTCTTGTAAATTAGAGTTATAAACTACCAAGTGCATTGAGAATGCCTACCTCATAAACAATATTTTTTTTAAATTTTTTAATTGAAGGTTAATTGCTTTACAGAATTTTGTGGTTTTCTGTCATACATCAGCAAGCATCAGCCACAGGTACACCCATGTCCCCTCCCTCCCATCTCCCTCCCCACCCCACCCTTCCGACTGTCTCAGAGCCCCTGTTTGAGTTCCCTGAGTCATACAGCAAATTCCCATTGCCTACCTGTTTTACACATGGTATTGTAAATTTCTATGTTAGTCTTTCCATACATCTCCCCTTCTCCCTCCTCTCCTCCCAACTTGTCCATAGGTCTGTTCTCTATGTCTCTTTCTCCATTGCCACCCTGAAAATAAATTCATCAGTGCCATCTCTTCAGATTCCATATATATGTGTCAGTATACAATATTTATATTTCTCTTTCTGACTTACTTCACTCTGTATAATGGGTTCTAGTTTCGTCCATCTCATTAGAACAGATTCAAACATGTTCCTTTTTATGGCTGAGTAGTATACCATTGTACATATGTACCAGAACTTCTTTATCCATTCATCTGTCAATGGACATCTAGGTTGCTTCCATGTTCCAGCTACTGTAAATAGTGCTGCAATGAATATTGGGGTGCATGTGTCTTTTTCCGTTTTGATTTCCTCAGGGTATATGCCTGGGAGTGGGATTGCTGGGTCATATGGTGGTTTTATTCCTAGCTTTTTAAGGAGTCGCCATACCATCTTCCATAGTGGCTGCATCAGTTTACATTCCCAATGGCAATGCAAGAGTGTTCCCTTTTCTCCACACCCTCTCCAGCATTTATTGTTTGAAGACTTTTTGATGATGGCTATCAAAGCCTATGCCCCAACCAGTAATGCTGAGAAGCTGAAGTTGAACGGTTCTATGAAGACCTACAAGACATTTTAGAACTAACACACAAAAAAGATGTACTTTTCATTATAGGGGACTGGAATGCAAAAGTAGGAAGTCAAGAAACACCTGGAGTAACAGGCAAATTTGGCCTTAGAGTACAGAATGAGTTGGACATTACTGAGTGGCTGATTTGAACTGAGGTTTAAATAGATTTGTGGACTTTCATTTACTTTGGAAATTCTTGGCTATTTTCAACTCAAGTAGTTCTTCTGACCAATTCTTTCTTTTCTCCTTGGTACAGTCCAGTAACACATATGTAAACTTTTGGGTATATTCTTCCAGCCTTTGAATGCTCTATTCTGTTTGTTTGCATTATATGTTGCATTACATTTTGGGTACTACACATATTTCCCTCTTCAAGTTCAGTGATTATTTCCTCTGCTGTGTTCATTTTCTTTATAAACTCATTAAGAAATTTTTCATATTGTGTTTTTGTCTTCTTTTTATGGGTTCCATTTATCTGCAAAAATTGCATTTGCTCATGCTTGCTGTTTAATTTTTTCACTGAAACATTTAATATATTGAATATAGTTATTTTAAAAGTCGTAATTCTTATAGTTCTAGCATTTTGCACATCTCTGGGTCTCAGTTGACTTTATTTTTTATCATGAATCTGATTTTTGTCATCTTGCTTTTTTATAAATCCTGAAATTTTTACTTGAATTTTAAACACTGTGCAAAGAAAAACAAAAACAAAACCAGAGACTTAGGTGTATTGTATTTGTTTGGAAATGATCATATCTTATCTTCCATCAGACTGTTAATATAAGGATTGAGTCAATCTACTCAGTGACTGAACTGTTTTAGAGTTTTTCTTTTAATATAGTTATTTTCCGAGTACAAGAGGGTTCATGTCCCTGGGCTGCAGTTACCTTGTGGTTTAGTATGAAGCCTGGTAGGGGGATTTCTCAGTGTTTGTTCACCCTCATATGCAGGTTTTGCACATTTGTAACAAAATAGGAGATGGTCTGTTCCCTTTACCCTTCTCTATGGTAGACTGATCTTCTCCTGATAGTTACTCAGTAAATCACTCTGAAGTAGGAAAGGAGGTGTTTCTCTCTCTTTTTTTTCTTTTTGGTTGAAGTATAGTATACTTTACTAGTTTTGGATGTGCGCCAGAGTGACTTGATATTTTTGTACATTATAGTCCATAAAAAGTTACTAGAAAATAGTGGCAATGTTCTCTGTGTTGTGCATGAAGGAAATGTTTCTTCATTGTTCTGTTTCAATACAGTTGCTAAGTCATGTCCGACTCTTTGAGACCCCGTGGACTGCAGCATGCCAGGCCTCCCTGTCCATCACCAACTCCTGGAGTTTACTCAAACTCATGTCCAATGAGTCAGTGATTCCATCCAGCCATCTCATTCTCTGTCATCCCCTTCTCCTCCCGCCTTCAATCTTTCCTAGCATCAGGGTCATTTCAAATGAGTCATTTCTTTACATCAGGTGGCCAAAGTATTGCAGTTTCATCTTCAGTATCAGTCTTTCCAATGAACACCCAGGACTGGTTTCCTTTAAGATGGACTGGTTGGATCTCCTTGCAGTCCAAGGGACTCTCAAGAGTCTTCTCCACACCACAGTTCAAAAGCATCAATTCTTCAGTGCTCAGCTTTCTTTATAGTCCAACTATCACATCCATACATGCCTACTGGAAAAACAATAGCTTTGAGTAGATGGACATTTGTTGGCAAAGTAATGTCTCTGCTTTTTAATAAGCTGTCTAGGCTAGTCATAGCTTTTCTACCAAGGAGCAAATGTTTTTCAATTTCATGGCTGCAATCACCATCTGCAGTGATTTTGGAGCCCCCCCCCCAATAAAATCAGCCACTGTTTCCACTGTTTACCCATCTATTTGTCATGAAGTGATGGGACCAGATGCCATGATCTTAGTTTTCTGAAAAATCAACTTTTTCACTCTTCTCTTTCACTTTCATCAAGATGCTCTTTAGTTTTTCTTCAACTTCTGCCATAAGGGTGGTGTCATCTGCATGTCTGAGGTTATTGATATTTCTCCGGGATATCTTGATTCCAGCTTGTGCTTCTTCCAACCCGCCATTTCTCATGATGTACTCTGCATATAAGTTAAATAAGCGGGGTGACAATATACAGCCTTGACATACTCCTTTCCCGATTTGGAACCAGTCTGTTCTTCCATGTCCAGTTCTAACTGTTGCTTCCTGACCTGCATACAGGTTTCTCAAGAGGCAGGTCAAGTGGTCTGGTATTCCCATCTCTTTCAGAATTTTCCACAGTTTCTTGTGATCCACACAGTCAAAGGCTTTGGCATAGTCAATAAAGCAGAAATAGATGTTTTTCTGGAATTCTATTGCTTTTTCGATGATCCAGCAGATATTAGCAATTTGATCTCTGGTTCCTCTGCCTTTTCTAAATCCAGCTTGAACATCTGGAAGTTCTCGGTTCACGCACTGCTGAAGTCTGGCTTGGAGAATTTTGAGCATTACTTTACTAGCATGTGAGATGAGTGCAATTGTGTGGTAGTTTGAGCATTCTTTGGGATTGCCTTTCTTAGGGATTAGAATGAAAACTGACCTTTTCCAGTCCTGTGGCCACTCCTGAGTTTTCCACATTTGCTGGCATATTGAGTGCAGCACTTTCACAGCATCATCTTTCAGGATTTGAAATAGTTCAACTGGAATTCCATCACATCCACTAGCTTTGTTCATAGTGATGCTTTCTAAGGCCCACTTGACTTCACATTCCAGGATGTCTGGCTCTAGGTGAGTGATCACATCATTGTGATTATCTGGGTCATGAAGATCTTTTTTGTACAGTTCTTCTGTGTATTTTTGTCACCTCTTCTTAATATCTTCTGCTTCTGTTAGGTCCATAACATTTCTGTCCTTTATTGAGCCCATCTTTCCATGATATGCAAAGTATTTGCATTGCATTACCTTGGTATCTCTAATTTTCTTGAAGAGATCTCTAGTCTTTCCCATTCTATTGTTTGCCTCTATTTCTTTGCATTGATCGCTGAGGAAGGCTTTCTTATCTCTTCTGGCTATTCTTTGGAACTCTGCATTCAAATGGGAATATCTTTCCTTTTCTCCTTTGCTTTTTGTTTCTCTTCTTTTCACAGCTATATGTAAGGCCTCCTCAGATAACCATTGTGCCTTTTTGCATTTCTTCTCCATGGTGATGGTCTTGATCCCTGTCTCCTCTACAATGTCACGAACCTCTGTCCATAGTTCATCAGGTACTCTGTTTATCAGATCTAGTCCCTTAAATCTATTTCTCACTTCCACTGTATAGTCATAAGGGATTTGATTTAGGTCATACCTGAATGGTCTAGTGGTTATCCCTACTCTCTTCAGTTTAAGTCTGAATTTGGCAATAAGGAGTTCATGATCTGAGCCACAGTCAGCTCCAGGTCTTGTTTTTGCTGACTGTATAGAGCTTCTCCATCTTTGGCTGCAAAGAATATAATCAATGTGATTTTGGTGTTGACCATCTGGTGATATCCATGTGTAGAGTCTTCTCTTGTGTTGTTGGAAGAGGGTATTTGCTATGACCAGTGCATTCTCTTGGCAAAACTCTATTACCGTTTGCCCTGCTTTATTCTATTCTCCAAAGCCACATTTTCCTCTTACTCCTGGTATTTCTTGACTTCCTACTTTTGCATTCCAGTCCCCTATAATGAAAGAACATCTTTTTGGGTATTAGTTCTAGAAGGTCTTGTAGGTCTTCATAGAACTGTTCAACTTCAGCTTCTTCAGCATTCTTGGTCAGGCCATAGACTTGGATTGCTGTAATATTGAATTGTTTGCCCTGGAAATGAACAGAGATCATCTGTTGTTTTTGAGATTGCACCCAAGTACTGCATTTCAGACTTTTTTGTTGATTCTGATGGCTACTCCTTTTGTTCTAAGGGATTCTTGCTCACAGTAGTAGATATAATGGTCATCTGAGTTAAATTCACCCGTTCCAGTCCATTTTAGTTTGCTGATTCCTAAAATGTCAAGATTCACTCTTGCCATTTCCTGTTTGACCACTTCCAATTTGCCTTGATTCATGGACATAACATTCCAGGTTCCTATGCAATATTGCTCTTTACAGCATCAGAGTTTACTTTCATCACCAGTCACATTCACAAGTGGGTGTTGTTTTTGTTTTGGCTCCATCCCTTCATTCTTTCTGGAGCTATGTCTCCACTGATCTCCAGTAGCATATTGGGCACCTCCCTACCTGGGGAGTTCATCTTTCAGTGTCCTATCTTTTTGTCTTTTCATACTGTTCATGGGGTTCTCAAGGCAAGAATACGGAAGTGGTTTGTCATTCCCTTCTCCATTTGATCACGTTTTGTCAGAACTCTCCACCATGACTCATATGTCTTGGGTGGCTCTACATGGCATGGCTCATAGTTTCATTGAGTTAGTCAAGGCTGTGGTCCACGTGATCAGACTGGTTAGTTTCCTGTGATTGTGGTTTTCAGTCTGTTTGCCCTCTGATGGAGAAGGATAAGAGGCTTATGGAAGCTTCCTGATAGGAGAGACTGACTGAGGGGGAAACTGGATCTTGTTCTAATGGTTGGGCCCATGCTCAGTAAATGTTTAATCCGATTTTCTGTTGATGTGTGGGGCTGTGTTCCCTCCCTGTTATTTACCTGGTGCCAGTCTCTGATGGAGGTAATGAAGACAATGGTGACCTCCTTCCAAGGGTCCCATGCAGGCACTGCTACGCTCATTGCCCGAACCCTGCAGCAGGCCACAGGGAACCACACCTCTGCTGGAGGCTCCTGGACACTCATTGGCAAGTCATAGGTAGAGACCAACTTTGAGACAATAGATTACATACTTGTTCGGTCTCTATAGAATGTAGCTTTCTAGTCTACCATTTTGCAGTAAATGCTGTTCTTTTCTTTTCTTTTTTTCAAATTCACTGGAGTCATTTTGTTTGTTATTAATTTAATGTCTTTTTTTTTCACACTTCTCAGCATTCACATAGATTTATGGTCTTTCTTTGATTTTATCTTCTATCACAGGACACAGTGTTATCATTTGAGCTCGTTCATCTACCACCTCTTTCTTTCACCCCCTCCTTCTACTTTCTATCTTTTAATTGTGAGTTTTTCTTATCTCTGCATCTCTGACCTTTTATTATCTTAATCATTCTTTCCGTCAGAGATTTAATTCTAAGAATTCAATTTTTTTTCCTGTGTTGTGTTTTTAGAATCACTTGCTTTTAGTTCCAGAGATATAAAAAGCAATAATATTTTATAAGAGGTGCACTTATTTATTGGTGCACTTTTTAAAAAGCAACAATCACAATAGTAATTAAGAAGGGGGCTACTAGCTCACACAAAAGGGGATTTGGGGACATATGCAAAGTAGGCCCACCATGAAATAAGGTAATAACAAAATTACACATTTAAAGAAGAGTGAGGATTTTCAGGAAAGACTGTTTATTACTTTGCACAAACGACATCAGAACCCCTTGCCGCTCTGTCAATGAAGGGAGGCAATGGACATTAACAAACAGGAAAGTATGGTGTTTCTGAACTAATCTGTAGGGAATGAGAAATCATTCACATGTTTCTAAAGTACAAGTATTTACGTTATTTCTCACCCAGTGTACTTTTACTTTTAAATAATTAGTAGACCTAAACCTTATAGTTTGTAGAAAAATAAGTCCTATCAATCTTTTGAATCTTTAAATAAGTGAAATTTATTTTTAATTGAGGTAATAAATTATGATATTAAGCAAAGTATGCACATAGTAAATCAGGTGACGTTCAATTCAAAATAATCTAAACAGAGATGTTTTATTAAAAGAACTAATATATATTTCTGAAATATTTTAAGGAATCCAAGGATATTGGGGTAAAATGTAAGATAATTTAATTGTGAAGAGAAATTCAGATGAAAATTTGGAAGCTCATATATATATGTGTGTGTGTGTGTGAAAAGTTCATATAGACATATTGTAAAAACTTCACATTTCTCTTCAGTAATTTATATTTAATAAGATGTATTTCTTTCTGATAGTACATCATGCATACAAAAGTCAGCATATATCACTGAATTGTCCTCAGTATAAAATGTGCCATTTTAATAATATGATACAATAAAATAGCTATTTGACTTCAGAAACTTATGCATCTGATTTGATAGTACATTCAAATTAAATAGATATCAAATATTTTCTTCCACCCTTCCAATATAAAAAGGAGCCAAAACATTTGCGTATGAAATACGTGAACTGTCATGAAAGACTTATCTTTACAGCCAGTTTCAGCAGACAATATTTATTTAATCATACAGTCATAATTCAAAAGAAAATTTAATGACAATTTTATTTAAGAACATTGTCATCTTGTTTCTGGAAAAAAACAATTGGAGCACTATTTCTGCCAAAGAGGTTTAGGAAACTCAAAACTGCCAGTTATGCAAATTCATATGAAACAACAACTCCAACGTCATTCAAGGACGCCTATTTGTAAAGATTATTCTTCTACTGTGACCATCTTTGTAATTGTGCATTTAAGAAGAAAAATTAAATTTTCAACCCATTTAACATCAGGAAGAAAATAATGAATCTCAGGGGTGGTTGTTTCTATGATTACATTGAACTGTTATAGATTTTGTTAGAGAAATGCCGCTTTCCCCGTGATGTACTTTGCTTTCTGGTTGTTTCATTTCTCTTTCAGTTGCCGTGTTTAGCAGTAATGATGTGTAATGTTGGTAATGCATTATTATTCTACAACAAAGGAAAATATTGTAGATTTGGGGGTTTATAAGGAATGTGTTTTTCTTTTCTCCAAACTAATTCAGATCTGAGAGAGAGATACAGGATTTAGATTGATTGAGATCTAAACTTTACTTTTACTGTTAATAAAGCTGAGTGAAGAGCATGATTTTACATATGTGTGAAGGGAATTTGTTACTACTTATCCCTGGTTTTGGTTTATTAACTAACGTAATTAGAAGCACAACTGGAAAAATTATAGGATTTCCATGAGAGAATTGTCCCATGCAACTTGTGATCAGGAAGCTCTCAAAGAATAAAATATTGAGCAATGTTTTCTTACAGAATTATCCTGAACTTACTGTGTTAACTGTCTATCATTGCATAGAAATCAGTACAGACTTAATGGCTTAAACCAACACTCACGTATTACCTCAAACATATGTCAGAAGACCAGGCATGTCTATTATGGGTACTGGGTGCAGGGAATCACATCCTACAAAGTCACATTGGGCAGGGGTGAGGTTCAGGGTCCTCTCCTAAGTTCATGTGACTATGGACAGAGCTCATTTCTTGAACACATGGCAGCTTTTTTATTCAGGTCCAGATGGAGCATCTCTCTGATCTCAACAAGAGCCTAAACAGTCTTTTAAGGATTCACCTGGTAGGCCCACCTAGGATATTTTTTTCTTCTGATTAATTCAATGTCAAACTGATTAAAGACTGCTTTTATCTGCAAAATGCATTCACCTTTTTCATTCAGTGTAACATCATCATGGGAGTGAGTTCCATCAACCAATTCTTCCTACAAACAAAGAAAAGGGATTATGTAGCATGTTAACAGCAAGGTCTGGGAATTTTGGGAGCCATCCTTCCTACTACAGTTGCCAACCATAAAGTCCACTCTTTCCTTTAAGCAGTTAATATGGAATAAAGAGAGAGTCCAAGAGTTACCATATATATATTTTTTCTACTAGAAAGTGTCAGCCTAAGGGAAAGATTATCTCCAATGAAGATCTTTGCTACATTTTATTTTAAACATTTATTGAGTCAAATTTCCCTGGTTAAAACATGTTCCGGTAGTGTTCAATGTTTATTCTAAATTTCCCCAATTAGCACTTCAAGAATTCAAGAGAGATACAACTCATAACATTATATTTTAAAACTATGATTTTTCTATATAGTAGCTTCAATGTAGTTTGAGCTTGTGTTATACACACACAGAAAACCTTGGAAGAAATTATGCTAAACACTGTACTTCACTTAAAATTGTACAGATTCTCTGGTATTATTCTTTTTTTCTTCTACCTCTTCCTGTATTTAATTGCAGATATTAAACACAGACACTTTAAAATTCTTATCTTACTTCTATTGACTGAGTTTTCTCTTATATTTTGGTCATTTCGTCCTATCTTTCGGCAACTCTAGTAATTTCAGTAAATATTTGATGTCGTTTGAAGAGTATATGTTCTAAATCGTGCCTTCTATCAAAGCTTTATCCCAAATCTGTATTCCTAGCTGAGGAACTGATGAACTGAATCTAACTATGAACTTGGTGATTTTGAGATGAGCTCAGTTGCAGTAATAATATGTCTTATGTTTTACACTCACCACCCACTTCTCATCATATCCCTCCAGTGATTCCAAATCACTGAGATATTCACTGAGTTGGCCTCCCACTAGGGTCTGAACCATATAATCTTTGTCCATTTAGCACATTGAGACAAGAGAAAATTCTATTATGTTTTTCAGAAAGTTTTGACTCACTTTCTTACTTCTTACTTACATTGTTTATAATTTGAAAATATCTTGATTGAAAAAATCATCTGCATTTATGCTCAGTTCTTTAACCTTTCTTTCTACCAGAATCTTGTACATTCTCGTCTCCAAATTTCATGTTTTCAGTCACACAAAAATTCAAAATATTTGCTGATCTTTTCTGATGCTCAACTGTCATCCTTTTCTCAAGCCCTGTGCCTACAACAGCCTCTTTCCAAATACCTAGAAACCGAAATATCCTAAAAGAAGAAATGGCTGACATCTGCTCATCTCTCCACACTCACCCTCTATAAAATGTAGCCTTTCATAATTATCTCAGCAACATTCTGCTGCCTTTAAATAAAACAGAAATTATTAAACCATAAAATTAGTAAATAAATAAATTTGCAATTTTTCTAGATTTCTAGATCATTCCCACAGAGGAATTATTTGGCTAAACACTACTTTTGTTAGCCAGAAGCAGAAGTTTTCTACTGACCTAGTTTTGAAAGGGCTTGAATCCTCACCTCAAATTAATAAACAATGTAGGGAGAATACTGAATGTAAAGGTGTAAATTCAAGCATAGATGTAAGATAAGAGTGAAGTGGATATATGTATTGCTACTGCCTAAATGACCTCCCTTCTGTTATCAAAGTCAAATATTATGTAATGAATCATTTGTGTAACTAAATGTCTAAGTCCTATTTTAAAAGTCACATCTAGTTGTCTGATTAGTATGCTACCAAGAATTTCTTAAGGAATATTGTCCAGTGGTAAGTGAAAAATTTTGAATTTAGAAAGGCCATACAAAATTGTCAGATCATCTCCAGCATAATTAAGCATTTTTTGAAGTCCTAAAAGTTACTTTTTACTAGGTATACCTTCTACTGGATAAGGAAAACTTATGACTGTTAAGATCATCATGTTTTCTATACCATTTGAGTATCATAAGTATAATTTAAATATATATTTTGGGGAAAGCTCAACCATGAAGCTTTACTCTTTAGAAAAATAACCTAAAGAGGAGAGTTTCATTTAGAGAGAACTTTATTCAGAGGTCACTAAGAGTTAGATGCAATCGCTTTTATTAGAACAATAATTAGCATCAGGACTACCTTGGAGGTCCAGGAGTTAAGACTTCAGTCTTCCACTGCAAGGGGCCTGGCTTCCATCCATGGTGGGGGAACAATCCTGCATGCCTCACAGATTGCTCCTCCCAAAAAAGAACAGGATAATTAGCAACTGTTGACTGTAATATATATGCTTCACAGAGCTCTTTTGACTCTGCTATTTTATGTTAGGTAAGAGTAACCACATTTTAAACAGAATATCTATTTGTCCATATATACAAAAATAGATAGTCACCTTATTTAAATAGAAGGCGATAAATATTGCATTTCATCTATCTCACATATAAAATTTCATATGTATATATATATTAGTCACATTATTTACACATATTACTTTCTTATATGCTAACTTCTGATTTGATTTTCTTGAGGCAAACAAAATTAGGTCTCTGCCTGAGGGTAAAAGTCTCCACTTCCACTGTAGGATCAAGAACATTATAATATAGATTATATAAATTGTAACAAAACAATGAATAAATCCTAAATATATCACTGTAGATTACTATACAAAGTTAATTTATAGCAAAGGAATTTCCATTGTACATTTAGACAAAGACTTTGAGAGCAAAATATACTCTCTTAAAGCAGAGAGTTCAATCTACCATTAAAAAGTACATATGTCAGACAATACACTGTATGCAACAAATGTAAAGACAAAATGTTGTTGTTTTAAGAAGTCAACAGTCTTCAGTTTGGAAGGAAAATTGGTGGGAAACTAGACAGAGCCTTTTACATGTATAAAACATAACTTTAATTCAAAATGAAAAGTTTCCATTTGTCATGAGAGGTATGGGTATGTGGATTGAAGAGTACTGTTGTGTTTGAGAATGGTTTTAAGGAAAATTTTTCAGTAGACTTAGTATTTTAAGTAGGCCTGGAAAAGGGGTAAGCTTTCATTTTGTAAGGAAGGAATGCACTTCAAACATATTTCTGCAATGAGCAGAAGCTGAGATGTGAGAGTGAGTCTTAAGTGCATGATAGAAAGTATATGTAAATGAAGATGGAAAGATTAGTCATG
Organism: Cervus elaphus; assembly: GCF_910594005.1. Taxonomy (NCBI): domain Eukaryota; kingdom Metazoa; phylum Chordata; class Mammalia; order Artiodactyla; family Cervidae; genus Cervus; species Cervus elaphus. The sequence continues at coordinate 3,649,050 of NC_057831.1, read as the reverse complement.
GTCAGGATATGAAGGCCTTAAATACAGACAAAAGGTTCTGACATCCTGTAAACCCAGAGGAATCACCAAGAAGTATATTATTTGGAGTTATGTTTCAAGATAATATCCCATAAAGCAGTCCTTGGGAATTTAATTACAGATGAGAGAAACGTGACATTGGAAGGCCATTGTGAACACTGGAATTTCATGTCTATTGTAATAGCCCAGGCAGAAAAGAGCATGGTCTCAATGAGAGTAATAGCAGTAGGAGTGAAAAAGCAAAAAGCTATAATGGATTAGTTAATAACTTATTTTTGCACATACCAATATTTCCTAAGCTTCTTAGAAATTTAAATTTACTTGTGCTAGAGAAAGGAAAACACTAAGTGTCTATAATTTGGCAGTTTACATCCACTGTGTTTACAATCTTAAAAATTATTAAATCAGACACATTTTGCAGCTGAGGAAACCAAGACCAAGAGATAGTAAATAACTTTCCCAAGGTCAGGGATGGAGCTACTAGGCACTACTTACAGTTCTAATCCCCTTCAAACATGTTACATAACATGTTCAGGTAATTTCTTCAACAGTTTTTTATATATATACCTAAATATATGTGTGTGTGTATATATATACACATACATAACAATTTTATCATTAATTTAAGGAAAATAAATATATGATATACATTTATTACAAATATATATTAAATATATATATTAAATATATATTTTTCTTAAACTAATGATAAAAATTGTTTAAAAATATGGTTTTAAAAACAGTACCTACTTCCAATTCAAGATGGTGGAGTTGAAGACTGTGAGCTCATTTCCTCCTAGGAAAGCACCAAAATTGGGAAAGGTTTCCCTTGGCATAAACCGTCTCTGAAGTTGCCATTGATGTTATCTTAGAGCCCATACACCACAGGGCTGGGTTCAGTTCAGTTTAATCACTCAGTCGTGTCTGACTCTTCGTGACCCCATGAACCGCAGCACGCCAGGCCTCCCTGTCCATCACCAACTACCGGAGTCCACCCAAACCCATGTCCGTTGAGTCGGTGATGCCATCCAACCATCTTATCCTCTGTCATCCCCTTCTCCTCCTGCCCCCAATCCCTCCCAGCATCAGGGTCTTTTCCAATGAGTCAACTCTTTGCATGAGGTGGCCAAAGTACTGGAGTTTCAGCTTCAACATCAGTCCTTCCAATGAACACCCAGGACTGATCTCCTTCAGGATGGACTGGTTGGATCTCCTTGCAGTCCAAGGGACTCTCAAGAGTCTTCTCCAACACCACAGCTCAAAAGCATCAATTCTTCGGTGCTCAGCTTTCTTTATAGTCCAACTCTCACATCCATACATGACCACTGGAAAAACCATAGCCTTGACTAGATGGACCTTTGTTAGCGAAGTAATGTCTCTGCTTTTTAATGTGCTATCTAGGTTGGTCATAGCTTTTCTTCCAAGGAGGAAGCATCTTTTAATTTCATGGCTGCAATCACCATCTGCAGTGATTTCTGAGCCCCCAAAATAAAGTCTGACACTGTTTCCACTGTTTCCCCATCTATTTCCCATGAAGTGATGGGACCAGATGGCATGATCTTAGTTTTCTGAATGTTGAGCTTTAAGCCAACTTTTTCACTTTCCTCTTTCACTTTCATCAAGAGGCTCTTTAGTTCTTCACTTTCTGCCATAAGGGTGGTGTCATCGGCACATCTGAGGTTATTGATATTTCTCCTGGCAATCTTGATTCCAGCTTGTGCTTCCTCCAGCCCAGTACATTTTTCATGATGTGCTCTGCATATAAGTTAATGAATCAAGGACTGTGTTGTCTCAGGCTAAACAATTAACAGGGAGGGAGATAATTGGATTAAAGCCTTACTGAGCAAGGCCCTGCCCACCAGAGCAAGACCCAGTTTTTCCCACTGCCAGTTCCTCCCATCAGGTCCTCCATCAGAGGACAGACAGAAGAGACAAGAAGAATAAGAGTCCCACAGCTACTAAAATGTAAACCATATTACAGAAGATAATCAGCATGAAAAAGCAGAAACTTATGTCCCAGGTGAAGACAAGATAAAACCCTAGAAAAACAATAACATGAAGTGAAGATAGGCAGCCTTTCAGAAAAATAATTCAGAATAATGATAGTGAAGATTATCTAGGATCTTGGGAAAATAATGGAGAGGAAGCAAGAAATGTTAACCAAAGACCTACAAGAACTAAGGAAAAAATGAACGAACAGAGATGGATAATATAGTAGAAGGAATCAGTTGCAGAATAACTGAGCAGAAGAACAGATAAATGACCTGGAGAACAGAATGGTTGATATTACTGTCATAGAACAGAATATAGAAAAAAGAAAAGAAAAGAAATGAAGACAACCTAAGAGACCTCTGGGACAACATTAAATACACCAAATTCATATTATAGGAGTCACAGAAGGAGAAGAGAGAGAGAAAGGATCTGAGAAAATATTTGAAAAGATAATAGCTGATATAAAACAGTCTCTTTTTCCAAAACTTAATTACTGTCTCAATGTTTTGGCTTGTCATTCTAAAATGCTAATATATGTAGGGAAAAAAAAAAGAGAGAAGAAGATGACTTTATTGGCAAACATGGTTTGCTGTTTGGTTAATGATAAGTTAAGTTAGGAAAGATGTAGTATTTTCTCTAAGGAATGTTATCTTGGAGGATACTGCAGTAAGTTCCCTACATTTGAACCTTCAAGTTGTGACATTTCAAAGATGAGAACATGTCCCTATATGCCAGCTGGTGTACTGCACTACTGTACCTTTCATGATACTGTACTGTAAGATTAAAATGTTCTCTATTTCCTATTTTTCTTTTTTATGTATTATTATGCATATATATATATATATTATATATGTAATATATACCTATTAGAGTACAGTAATAGGTATGTGTGAAAAGTATTATATACCTATTACAGTACAGTACTATATAACTGATTGTGTTAGTTGGGTACCTAGGTTAACTTTGTTGGACTTATGAACAAAGTGGGCTTACAAACACACTCTCAGAACAGAGTGCATTCATATGAGTGGAATTCATACTATAAGAGCTACTACAGAAGGTCTATCACATTCAGCCATTGCTTAAGCACTTTGTCTATCTCAACCTAGTTCACACTAATAATTACCCTGTGAAGTGGATACTGTTATTTTAAAAGAAAATGGAAAACATAGAGGGTAAGTAATGTGCCTTAACAGTGTGTGAATGAGAGAAAAGGGATTCAAACCCAGTCAGACACCGATATCTCTGATTATAACTACTGTAACTGTATTTACTTTTATGGAAAAATATAATAACTATGTTATTAATTAATAGAACTAAATTAATGCTTAAATACGGTAAATTTTTATGTTCCAAATCCTACTAAAACTTAAGTATCCAAATAGTTCAATGTCATGTCATGGCTTACTTTAAGGAGTAAAACCATAAGTACAAAACTAATCTTTATTATGGTACAATGACTTTAGAAAAAACTTTTCCACTTTCATCTAAAATTTATCCTTTTTGACGATCTTATAAGTAAATCCACATTTATCATCCAACTAAAATGGAGCTTTGTTTCTACTACTTTATTTTGTATTTTTATTTATAAGGCTATTCTTTTACTTTAATCCTTTACTGCCTTCCTTTTCCTATTTCATCATGCTTGATTTATTCATTTTTTTTCATAAATGAATTTATATTTGTATGAATTTAATATTTGTATGAATTGAATTTGGTTGCTCAGGATGCAAGAGTTTGCTTTCAATCTGAGTAATATTGACTGTTTACATTTTTCTTCTGATAAAATACCAGCTTTAATGCATAGAATACTAGTTCAAATCAAACATTTTCTGTTCTGGAATTCATTATAGGCATATATAGCAGCCATCTAATCTAGCTTCTATGTCTTATGGGAGTGTTTTTCATATTTTTTAGAATCTTTGTACAAATTTTGTTTTGTGTGACTTCTCATTAATGTATTTCAATTAGTCAATTTTATCTTAATTGATTTAAAATTCATTCTACTGTGTGACATGTTTGTCTCAATGACTTCTTTTTATTTCTAGAATTTTTCAGGTGGATTTATTTTCAGAACAGTTTTAAGTTAAAGCAAAATTGAGAGAAGAGTATAACTCCTTACCCAAAGTGGTACATTAGTTACAATCCATGATCCTACTTGAATATATCATTTTCATTTAGGGCCCATTGTTTACATTAGAGTTCACTCTTGGCATTGCACATTCTATAGATTTGAGCAAATGCACAGTGACGTGTAGGCACCATTATAGTATCATACAGAGTTGTTTAGCTGCCCTAAAAATCCTCTGTGCCTCACCTATTTATCTCTCCCAACTAATGCCTGGTGACCACTGATCTTGTTATTACCTCTGTAGTTTTGCCTTTTCCAGGAGGTCATATAGTTGGAAATAAAATATCCACTCTTTTCAGTTTGGCTTATCTCCTTTAGCAAGATGCATTCATGATTATTCCATGTTTTTTCACAGCTTGATAGTTGAATCATTTTTGGCTCTGAATAATATTTCATTTCTGGATGTATCAAAGTTTATTTATGCATTTGTCTTTGGAAAGCCATCTTTGTTTGCATCTATGTTCTGACAATTATGAATATAGCTGCTATAAAGATCTGTGTGGGTTTTTGTGTCAACATAAACTTTTAATCCAAGAAGCATGATTGCTGAATTGTATGGTAAGAGAATATTTACTTTTGTAAGAATCTGCCCAACTGTCTAACAAGCTGGTTGCATCATTTTGCATTCTTACCAGCAATAAATGAAAATTCCTGTTGCTCTACATCCTCACCAGCATTTGGTATTGTCAGTGTTTTGAATTTTGGTTATAGGCATGTAGTGGTACTCATTACTGTTTGAATTTCAAATTCCTTAATGACATATAATGTGGTGTATGTTTTCACAAGCTTATTTGCCATCTGTACATCTTCTCTGGTGAAGTGTCCATTAAGATATTTGTCCCATTTTTAAATTGTATGTTTGCTTACTTTTGAATGTTAACAGTTCTTTAAATATTTTGGATAAATTCTTTGTTGCTTGTGGTTTGCAAATGTTTTCTTCCAGTCTAGAGTTTATTTCCCCATTGACAGTGTTTTTGCAGAACAGAAAATTTTCATTTTAATGAAGTCCAGCTAAGCAATTCTTCATGGATTATGCTTGTGGTGTTGTAACTAAAAAGGTTTTGCAAATGCAAGGTTATCTAGATTTTCTGCTATATTATCTTCTAACAGTTTCACAGATTTGCATTTTACATTTAAGTCTATGATTCATTTTGAGCTAATCTTCCTAAAGGGTGTAAGTTCTGTACAGATTTTTTAAAATTTATTTACATGTGTATGTACAGTTGTCCAGCACAATTTGTTATATTACTTTTGCTTCTTTGTTAAATATCAGTATGCTATATTTGTGTAAGTTTACTTCTGAACTCTTTCTTCTGTTTCATTGATCTATTTGTCTCTTCTCTTACCAATATTACACTGTTTTGAAGGATGTATTTCTAGTATTTTTAATTTATCCATCGTCATTGCTACTGGCTTATGTCACTTTGGGATTTTTTCATAATTATTTGCATTTTCAATTAACTATATTCGTTATCACCTTGAGGATACATATATATTCATTGGATAGCTCTTTTAAGGTTGTCTTGCTTAGAATTCTAAACAGATTTGTCTCAAATTTTTTATTTGTTAGCTCTCTTAGTATCAAGTTTCATTACATATTTTTGGATGTATTTTGTAGACTCATCTTTAATGTGCATTTTTTGTGTTCCAGATTATACTTCTTAAGGCTACTATTTTGATTTCAGTTTCATCTGTCTTCCTAAGTTTCTCAGACCAAAGTTAAATTACATGTTTACCCATCTATAGTGATATTGGCAATATTGCAGATTTTGTTGCAAAGGTTTAGTTCAAAGTGTAGCCTCTAAGCTCTATCTGCTTCACTTGTTATCTTTCCATGTGTAATGGAATTTTATATGTCAACTTGACTAGGCTATGGTACCCAGTTGTTTGGTAAACATCAGTTTAAATACAGCTATGAAAATATTTTGCAGATGTGATTAACATTTAAATCTGTAGACTTTGAGTAAAGAAGATTCCCACCATAACCTGGATGAGTCTCATTTGATTAGCTGATGGTCTTAGAGAAAAGATGAGGTCACCAAGGAAGAAGGAATTCTGTACCCAGACTGCTTTAGACTCAAACTTGAGCATAGCTCTTCCCTGGGTCTTTAGGCTTCAGTCTGCCTTGAAGATCTCAAATCTGCCAGCCTCCATAATTGCATGAGCCAATTCTTCAATGCTGTCTCTCTTTCATGTATAAACATTTACTCTTCTGGCTGTCTGAAGAACTCAACACCATGTACAGAGATTTATATTTCATATATATATTACCTGTAGCCTCATGAGGTGGTCAATTGCATTTTTTTGTTTTGTTTTTCAGAATAAAAAGTTTTTTAGCTTTCTTTTTTAATACCCAATATATTTGTGATAGAGATAGAGGTGATGGTTGGGGGTGCATCACCATAAGTAGGCTTCCTCTGCTTTTTATCTATGTCAGATTTTGAGAATTATTATACCAATCCTTATATTCTATTGAAGAGTAAAAATATGGAAATATTAAATGTATTCTGCTTTTTATTTTTAATGCTGCAATTTTCCTTAAAAATGAGTGACACATATTTCTATTATATCTAAATTACTATGAATATGTTAATATAATTTGATATTTAGTTTTTTGGTTTAATATTTTCATTACTCTTTGACAAACAATTTAGCTTGTTGTAGATAAAAATAGTAAATTTCATGGTATTATTTGATTTAGAGTCTCAAAATTTATAGAGATCTTTTTAGAATATTTGTGGATTAAAACAGGTCAAGACAATAATTTTCCAAAACATGAGGAAGTCCTGCAAGATGGTTTTTGAGGTATTTACATAGAAGCCTTTTGATGTCATTTTCTGTGATTTCAGCACATTTGTATTTTTATACATAACTGTAAAGTCAATCAAAACATTTTAGTTCAAAAGCCATTGTGTGTTATCTTAGGTTTATAATATTTTAATATACAAAAAGTGTTGTCATATTATCACTACACTTAAAATTCTGAGTCTGCTCCATTTTACTATAAAATTCTCAAAATATATTTGCTGAACTGGCTCATGCATGGTAGCTACAGTCTGTAGTCTCCCAACTTGCAGTTTATGTCACTATGATGTAAAATTTGATTGGTTTATTATTTTTATTATATGGAATAAATTTAAGGTTATGCTAATAATTATATCACTTTCAAGCACTTGCATCCTATTCAGATTCTTTAGGATAAAGTGAAAGATGGATTTATAGTTCATGCCATGAAAATTATGTAAAGCTGTGATGTGTTCATTGGTGTGTATCATGAAAATGAAAGTATTTTTATAGAACATGCAAAGATTTCTACATATAACAAATGGAAGTACTTTCACTTAGCTTCAAGAACATCCCTCTATAGACCTCTTTATGGAAGGATTAAAAGATTTTTGTTCAGTTTTCTTTGCTGATTCCAATTCATACCACCAATTAATCTTTTCCTGCCTAGATGGAATCCAGGTCTCCTGCATTGCAGGCATATTCTTTACAGTCTGAGCCACCAGGGAAACCCCGAAAGCAGGGGTGAACAAGAGGCACCAGCTAGAATCAACTCAGCACCCCTGGTTTATAAGACTGGTGCTCTAACCACTGAGTATGGAGCCCTTAGATGATCTTATCCAACTAAATATCACCTGTATCCATGATTGCGTCTTCAGCCTCGACTCTTTCTTGATCCAAAGATTGACATAAACACACTTTTCAGGTGCTGGAAATGCAAAGATGGGGAAAGAGATCATCTTATCCTTTGAAACACTTGGTTTAATACGAGAAATAGATACTTCATCAGTGGACAAACATAAAAATATAGGAATTATATAAAAATTTTAAAATACAATGATACATGTTAATATAAAATGGTAGAGAAGTAATGAGAGAGACAGGACTTCAGCATGTTTAAAATGCTACAAAATTTTTTTAAATATTTTGTAAAATATTGTTCTAGACACTAATTAAAATTAAATGTCTAGATTTATGGTATACTTATTTGCACTGTAGAGAAATATACTTTCTGAATATTATAGAGGGAAAGTAAAGTGTTCATATAGTGGATTATATTCCTTATTCTATCATTTTTCCTTATGAGCTTTTCCTATTTTTCTATTCTTCTATTAAGTCATATAAGAAAAAAATATATATATATATACATTTCCTCATACATTTATACATATTATATGAGAATATTTCTAGAAATACAAGCCCACATACATGCCATACACACAGAGTTATTACCAAATAAAGGTATAAAAATAATAGGACAAGAACAATGAGAGTTATGCATTTTGTGTCATTGTTTTCCATTTCCCTTATTTCATTAACTCTATTAGTTGCCTATTAAAGGCAATCTTTGGTCATAGGGTTGTTTTATGAAACAAACATCTCAATTTTATGGAGAAACAGGGCAACAGCTGTCACATAATCTTACTCCAGGATTTTCAGGCCAGCAGAGCAATTATAAAGCAGGACACTCTGTCTAATGTAGCTGACATGTAATCAGCTTCCACTATTGCTTTGGCCAAAATGATGTGCATTAAATTTTGTAAGGAAAACATCTTTACTGAGCAAGAAATTATTTCTAAATGGCTTTGCATTAGACAAAATAACACTCCCTGACAATCATGATGTTTGGGGGGTATGTGTGTGCTGTGCTTAGTCACTCAGTTGTGTCCGACTGTTTTATCTCATAGCTATGTGACCTCAGTGAACTAATGTGCATTCAGGCCCAGCTTGATGCTGGTTTTATATGGACTTACTTTCCTTTCATGGTCTCCTATAATCTGAGGTTGATCCACTATGTTTCTTTTAGCTGGCAGGTACTTCATACCACAGTTTGCTGTTTCCTCTCCTGGGCTTTGTTAGGGTCAAGTATTAAAATATTAAGAGAATATTAATAGAAAGAGAATAATGCATTATGTACATTTCTTCTGTTTAGTGAGAAATTGGTATTAAAAATAGCGGCTTTAAAAATATAAACAAATAAAAATAGCTGCTCAATTGAAAACCTACTGACTGGTTAAGGAGCCAGTGTGTCTAGTGCAGGGCTTTGTGGAGCTCACTGATGGTGTGAATCTTCGGTGAAGACATTAAGTGTTGAGCTTCCAAGATTCCCACTCTGATGCTGTGCTGCAAGAATTCCAAACTTACCAGCTGCCAAGGGTTCCTGACTACACACTATAAAGCTAAAATATAACTACGAAATAGTGTGACTTTTTTAAAATTCTCATATGTTGATGAATGTTATTACATGGATCAATCTGTATAGTTTTGGTGACTTCTTTAGCAGGTCAGTGGTTAAGACTCCATGTTCCCACTACAAGGGGCCCTGATTCCATCCCCATGGGGCAACTAAGATCCCATATGCTAGGCATAAAACAATTAAATTAAAAAATATCCATATAGTTTTGTCTAGTCAAAGGATGCTGTACATCCCCTTGGACAGACTGAAGCAAAGAAAGAGAGAGAGGGGAAAGATGAATATATACAGCTATATAATTGATTCAAGGCACAGTTAACAATAAAGTAGGGGGGGGAACATAGATTTTAAAAATGCCTTGACCTGGCATAGGGTCTGAAGATCATTCTTTTTCTTTTTCAACCTTCAGGTAACCCTTTCATTTAAATGATTTATGCATTTGTAATTTATTCACTTAACCAACACGCACTCACTATTACTAAAAAAATGCCAGACAGTGTCCAATATACTGAAGATGCAGTAAACGAGGCTGGCAACGACTCTGCTCTCGGCAGTTATGTTCAATAGGATGGACCTAGAATCTGTTATACAGACTGAAGTACATTCAGTCAGTTCAGTCAGCTCAGTTCGATCAGCCATGTCCCACTATTGGCGACTCCATAAACCGCAGCATGCCAGGCCTCCCAGTCCATCACCAACACCAGGAGTTACATAAATATATATAGATGTTTAACTATATGTAAAAATATAAATATAATATACATAATATATAATACATAATATAATATATTTTATAATAAATATAATAGATAATATAAAATGTATATTTTATTATAAAAATTAAAATTATAAATTTTTAGAATTAAATAAAATTTTATAATTTTAGTTAATAGTTCTAATTTATAATAAAAATTTAATTAAATATATATTTAATATATAATATATTATATACACAATGTATAATACACATAATATATAATACATATATTTAAAGAAATATAATATATATAAATATATTAAACATATATTTGCATATTATATAATATATACATATATATTATATACTTATATATGTTATTATATTAAAATATAATATATACATACATATTATGTAATATTTTAAAAATATATAATACATACACATGTAATATATAATATATAATTACATAATATAATTACATAGATAATTATAATATATATTAATATATATTATATTATATCCTATTATATATAATTGTTATATATATTGTTATTTCATATTATATTCATGTTATACATTATATGTTTTATATAATGTAATATAATACATTGTATTATATATAATATATATTATATATATAATCTGTATGATATGTATAATATAAATATATGATATAAATAATTATAAAATTTATATATATTAATATATATGATATATTATATACATGGAGAAGGCAATGGCAACCCAATCCAGTACTCTTGCCTGGGAAATCCCATGGATGGAGGAGCCTGGTATGCTGCAGTCCATGGGGTTGTGATGAGTTGGACACGACTGAGTGACTTCACTTTCACTTTTCACTTTCATGCATTGGAGAAGGAAATGGCAACCTACTCCAGTGTTCTTGCCTGGAGAATCCCAGGGACGGGGGAGCCTGGTGGGCTGCCGTCTATGGGGTCGCAGAGTCGGACATGACTGAAACGACTTAGCAGCAGCAAACATACTGAAACAATGTATTGCTCCTTTTAACATGTTCATTAATTCTCACAGAAAGAGTCATATTAGTGAGTATTCTTTTGTGACTTGATTTTACTGTTATCATTTTATCTGAGCCATACATATGAAGGTATATATGAAGATATTCATTTTCTGTACTCTATGTTATGTCATGACAAGAATATAAAACTCTGTGTCCACTCTATTTTGATTGATATTAGAGTTGTCCCCCAATGTTTGCATTATTTCTAACAATGGTGCTATGAATTTTCCAGTTCACAACTATGATTGCTTACATACAGCAGTTCCTAGAGCACAGGGCTGGCAAATTTTCTATAAAGGGCCACACAATAAATAATTTTGGCTTTGCAGACCATGTGGTCTCTGTTGCAACTATTCAACTTTTTCTTATTGGGACAAAAGTAATCCTAAACAATATGTACTTGAGTGGGCATGGCTGTATTCTAATAAAATGTTATTTACACAGAGGTAGATGGATTTGTCTGGAAGGAGCCCTGTCCTAATGTGTGAGAGGTGGATTGTAATTGTTGATTTAGAGTGTATTGTGCGTATGCACTTCATTGCTGTAGGACAAGTTCCTTTTCAAATTCTTTCTACCAATTTACACTCACCCCAACAGAATGAGACCTTGTTTTTTTGCAGTAACTAATAAGTTTATGTCTTTAATAAATAAAAACTTTATTGAATTTTATTTTGTTAATTAAAATTGCTTAAAATAATTTTTTTAATCAAGTGGATTTGAAGTCATACCATTGTGGTTTTATTCATATACTTATGATTACTAATTAGGCAAGCCACATTTCCGTATGTTGATATGCTATTTATAATCTTTCTTCTATAGAAAGCCTGTTCATGTCATTTGACAAGTTTTCAGCAGGAGTGCTTTTTTTCTTATCCATATATAGGATTATATATTAAAGATATTACTTCTTTATTGATTAACTCCATTGCAAATTTCTTCTTCATGCTCATGGCTTGTATTTCCATTCTTTATAAATTCTCTTAATAAACACAATTGTTTAATTTAATCTGGGTAAATTTATCAATCTTCTCCATATAGTTTGAGGGTTTGGAAGTGCATACCATGTTTAAGAGAACTTCTCTATTCAAGTTAATTAGGTATATCTTTTATATTTTCTTCTGAATTGATGGACTTTTTGTGTAAATCTTAAAGAAATTTAATTATTCATTGTGCATAAACAGTAGTATCATTTGAGCTACAGTATATCATCAGATTTATTTCTATATATGTGTAAACTTTTATATAAACCTTCTATTGTGCTTAGTTAGATTTTTATCTACTCCACAGACTCAATCTTACCATTTTAATTACTACTCTTTTATAATATACCTTGAAATCATTAAAGTATTATGTATTCTTATTTTTTCTTTAAAATTGTATCTATTTCTTAATACTTATACTGTATTAATTATACAATCATCTCTTCAAATTTTATGAAAAGAACTCCACTTGACTCTGTGGGGAGTCAAATGTAATAACACTCGGATTAGTTTAAAGATAGCTTATATCTTTTGATGCTATCTTTCCATCCATCCATAAAATCTAAAATTTTGGCAGGTTTTAAAGGAATCGGTTGGGGGTGTGGTGTGAGGAGGGTGGAGTTGGGGGAACCA